>NC_143014.1:411137933-411417933 GCF_055824585.1 Amblyomma mixtum
TTTCAAATGGTGATGCCTACACGCTCCCTATGTTTATAAACATGTGGGGTGGAGAAAAGAGGTTGTGGCTAAATTTGTGTAGTCCTTACATCGTGTCCTATTGAATTAAAACAGCTTTGCCCGAACAACGCCAAAGCCCAGTCTCCTAAATTTATGTACAGAGTAGTTGGTAGCCCAGGCGCTGAACTGTTTCGTTCTGTCGGCATTTCATTCACAAAGCGCGCTGAAAGTGGCGCAAGTGTTGTCTATTCACAAACGATGTCCACTGCCTATGCAAACTCGGGGCCGGCAGGAAAGTTATAAGAAATAGACGTCCCAGGCGCACTGAGACCTCCGCATTATATGGTGCGCGTACGTACTGGCGGAGTATTTTTATTAAGCATGAAATGCTTTGAGCTCCCGTTGTCGGCAGTGTGGTTACGTCACGCCGAGATCGAGAGCCAACATCCGGCCACTGAATTCCAGTCATCCGGGCACTGAAACGAGAGCATCCGAGCACCATACGAGATTTAACGAGACTCTACGAGAGAGGGCCGTGAGAGGCAGCTTCCGCGCCGTCCCCAAGGATGGCGCTGCGGGCCCACACTCACGCATGTAAAAGACCGGCCGCTGGGCCTTCAGATCATGACGTTTCCCCCTTTGCCAGGCAGATGTATACACGCTCTCAAGTATTAGAACGCGCTGCTTATGCATTCTTGTCAGGCCTGCGTCTCGTCGTGTCCGCGTACGCTTCTGCATCGTCCTGCATTTCAATGCCGCCACCGTCACAGCTGTTTAAGCCGAGCAATAGAGCCTGATGGAGGGGACGGAGGAAGCGTCTTCCGGAAAGCGATCCCTTTGCGAGTGATACGCCATAGCAGAAGACTGCTCGCCGCTGCCAACAACGCCATGATTATGCGGCCGCTCCCGAAAGCGACCAGGCCGCCACGGTTCGCGGCTGCCTACCTAAGCCCGCACTATTGCAGGCGATCGCTTCGACGCAACAAGAAGAGTGTGGTGTGGTGTGGTGAACACTAGACCCATTTCAAGATTTTGACTAGTACCATCTACAACCAATGTGTTATGCCCGTAAATATTTCATGCTTACGCTGCTCTCGATTACAGGAGAGGCAGATTTTTTTTTTTTTCGTTGACTTGCCGCAGCCCGCAATGAAACATTCATGTCTAGAGGACATTGTCCTTGCGTACAACATTGCAGATTTTGTTATACAGACGCAACCATGCACAGTACCGGGGGCGAAGCAGCTGGTCGTTGTCCTCGCGCCGGATTAACAGCTCAGTGGAGGATGGCAACAGTGGGGTGTCGCGAAGCGCACGTGTTTAGAGTATTGCTCCCCCTCCTGCCCGCACTTCGTAAAATGGTGCATAAAGCATGTGTACTCAGTAATACGTCGCTCTGGGTGCTCACCAGCGTAAGACTGGGCAGCATATTTCTCGCCACGTACTGAATTCGCCGTTGTTACTGCCGTTCTTAGACTGGTAGGTTCATCCTCAGCGCTTTTAGCCCACATAAGAGTGCATACGCCAATGGTACGTAGACAGCGCCGATTTACGCCCTTTCCTGACCATACGACATGACATGGCGAAAGAAGTTGCCAAGCTCAGAAAAGAGCTAAGGGCTGAATTAGGGAAAATTAAGTTAGACATCCAACAAGAGCTAAAAACTTCGTGAGAGTGCATCGAAAAAGATGTTCGGAATGAAATTATAGACGTAAAGATTGAACAGCGTAACATGAGAACGAGCCATGGGTTGCACATAACTCTATAAAAGAACTCAAACAAAAACTTGAGGCTGAAATCTCGAAGAATGCTGAACTCGACAAAAAGGAAAGGGGAGCTTCAGGTGAAGTGCATATCATTGGAGATAAAACATGGAGTTACAAGACGTATTGTTGATGTGGAGTAGTATTCTCGCAACGTGAATAATGAGATCCAAGGTGTTGTACAGTCTCTTCCTCGTGCTTTACTGCAGATTATTCAAGAAACTGGAGAGGCAATCAAAGAGCCGATCAGTGAGAAGCACATTGAATCCTACGATCGGGTTCCAACAAAAAATGCTGACAAAACAAACATTATTGTCCAATTCAAATCTCGTTCAAAGCAAGACAGAATACTTAAGGAAAAAAGGCTTTACTGACCGATGGTAATATAGGGATCACTAATTCGGGCCCAGGAAATATAAATGGTCATCTATGCGAGGCCCTAAAGACTCCAAATGGAAATAAGTGTGGACCTTGAATGGAAAAACTTTTGCTAAGCGAACAGATGATTGCGATGCTGGAATAACACGCTTAACGGAGAGCCTGCGTGGGGTCGAAGCGGTGACGTGGTGACCGGGAGCTGTGAACAAGGGAGCGTTTCCGCGGCGACGGATTTCGCTGTGGATGTGTGTGAATGTGAACGAGTCTTTAAAAATCGGACCAGCTGCACGAAATGAGCCAAAGGCTAACTGTTGCTGATTAGAGACATACAGAAGTCGTCCATTTTTCTTGATAGGGATGTTAAGATCACACGAAGGGCACTTAGAGAAGTTATACGAAATTTTTTTTACCGTTTAGCTTATTTGAACAAAAAAATGTTTGTACGGTATGTGTCCGCCGAGAGCAACATAGTTACACCGGCATTCGTTTATCCATGACCAATTATATTATTTCCCGCGGTTTGGCAGAGTCCCAGGTTTCTCCTCGCAACACGTGCGGAGCAGGCTCGGAGGCTGTAGCGAATGGGGGAGCCCAACAAGGGGCAGGAGGAGAGGACTTTATTCGGCGGAAAAGGCTGATCTGCCTGGCAGTTGATATCAGGGATGGTTGATTTTACGCGAATGAACATCTGCAATCGAGCGGAATTTTTCGACATTTACCCATCCATATCTTAACGACAATAGAACGCAGGCACAGTTTTACCACCAACTGCATGACAGAGCAGCCTGTAAAAGCCGCTTTTAGAGGCCACTCTCAAGCGAAATGTGAATGCTCATTTCTGCAGGCGCCACCGACAAAATAATACAGAGGCTGAAAGCAGCTCTAGCGGTGAAGGTCGCGGTGAAGCTCGCGGCCGCTGTCACTCACCTCGCCGTCGTGACAGAAACCGCGTCACGATGGCTGTCGATGCGGCACCTTGAGCCACATATAGCGAAGAAGCGAACAGCGCCGAGCAGCGGCGGTAGAAATGAGATCAGTGCGAAAACGCCGCCCGCGCGCGCAGTGCTTTTCAGGCCGCAGGCACCAAGTGCAGCGATACTGCCGACTTGATGCCGCTCGTGGGGTCAGTTTCTTTCTTAGACCAATAATACAATAGTTTCTGAAAAGGATTTATTTAACACTGCAGAAGAGTCGAGAGCTGCGCAAGTTGATACATGTTCGATGAAGTGGCTGAAAAAAGACGAAGGACCAGAGGGGAAGGGCACACACCACAAGACACCAAGCTGATATCCAAAAATGACTTATGAATTACCCCAACAGTTCAACATTGTTGCCAAAGCTGCTTTGCCACCGCAGAACACTAAACGATACTTAAAACTATATGTGAATTACTCCGGCTAACGGATTGAAGGAGCCTAAAAAAAAACGCTTGTGTGTTATTATAGCAAGAGGCTGGAAGATATAAAACATGAGAGCTTTAAGACACAGTCGACTGGAAAGCTTGTGAAGGTACAAAACTATATCAGGTATATTTCAAGGCGTTAGGCGACAGTCGTGCAGTAAATATGTTGGATCTTTCGCGGTTAAAGATGCCAGTTGTCATTATAACGTAAAGAGAAAATTGAGACTCGAAACGCATTATTTGAATGCGCAGTGTAATAAGGGAGTAATTACTCATTGACGTCCACCTGAGGGCAGCCATACGGGTACAAAGGAATGCTATACAGCTTTCGGAGAAACTTCGTAGTTAAAGAAAAATTCTTCCTGGTCCGGGGTCCTGGCGCGTCATCCTGGTCCCCTAAACATTTGGTCAATGTGCAATGTATTTGAAACTCTTCTCCCAGCACATCAAGGACGTGCTGGATTAGTAGCGGAAGTGCAACACAGTGCGCTCCGAGTAGCAGGTCAAGAGGTCTATGTAGGTTGTCGGAAATTTGTGTAAAGACGTCACGTGGCGTGGTCTCCTGTGGGGCATTCCCACCCCGAGTCTGGCGCAAATGATACTGCGTATATATTAGTTCGCTTATTACTACTTCTAGTGCACGAAAGTTCCGCTATCACTCCCTTTAAAGCATGAACGCAGATGAAAAAATTTGTTGACCACTGAAATATTGTGCATCGAGAGGAAAATTGATGAATAATGTTGCCGAAAGCAATGCAATAAAGTACGACTGGGCAAACATTCAATGCGCCAATAGACAGTATTACGCAGTAAATAAAGCTAATGGGGTGAAATGTCAGTGCAATACTTCTCACTGCGGTGGCCACTGACCACTGGCGAGGTTGGTCACCTTAGTCTTTAGTGCAGAGTTCCCGACATGCCTCCATGCCTAGCGCGCCATCCGTCTTCCATCTCCCTAAGTTCCCGTATCCTCGGGCCATAGCCGGCTTGAAGTGTCCACTGTAGCCGTGCCAACTTTCGGAGGACACCAGTCGAACCTTTCCATACCACGCGCTTCCTTTCAAGGGCAGCGCACACAACTTTGCGTATCGCTGCGGCAAAATGCTCCTTTCTATTGCTGCTCCGGCTACGCATGTATATTTCACACACTTGCTTCGTTGCCTGCCGGTCTCGGCAGAAGTCCAGAATGCAAAGTGCCGTGTGTGCACCTATTTCAAACACAACGTCCTCCGAGGAGCTGCCAGTGGCGGGGACGCTAGGTGGGAAGGTCGCACTTAGTGGCAGTGTCACCTCGCTTTGAAGTGTGGGGCACTGAGACTCTTCTGGGCACTCTGAAGTCGCAGAGACAGTCGCAACACCACGCCGTTCGGATGTGCTGGGTTCGTAAGGGAGGTTCTCGACACTAACAATTATACAGTCATCACCTGGCTCCGATGATGTGATAGACTCCGTCTCCACATCACTATCACGCTGGGTAGTAGAAGCAATAGGATTATAGGAATGAGCGTCACTATCGCACTGGGTAGTACAATCAATATGCTTTTCGAAATCAGCGTTCTGCTGCAAAAAGACAGCAGTAGTTTGAGATTGGACATTCCTCTCTTGATATTCCTCAGGAGCAGGGCACCCACTTTTTGAATTGTTCTCCAGCCATTGGCGAATAACAGCAGTGCCATCCGTCTCCGGCCCTAAAAATGAAGCTAAAGGAACAATTGAAAAGTCACCTGTGGAGCCAGCAGAGTACTGGTTTGGGGTGCTTGGATGATAGTTATGCAGTGGAGGTCGGTTGCTAGCGAGCTCTTCCTGTGCAAAAGAGGCCGCCAACATAGTTTTATGCATGTCTTGGACACAGGCTTTCACATATTCTAAGCAGAGGTCGGCACCTATGCATGTGGCCTTGTGGCAACACCAAGCAGAAGCACTGTCAGTCTGGCTGCGCCATTCATTACCAGAGACAGCAGCCTCTGCACACTTCACGTTGTCAACATTCGGAGAAGGAAGCGATGCGAGTGGTGGCACAAATGTAGCCTTTGCTTCTGTGGTGCCTCGTATAGCCTTTGCTTCTGTGGTGCCTAGTGCAGCCTTCGCTTCAAAGATTCCTCTTGTAGCCTTCCTTTCTGAGGTGCCTAGTGCAGCCTTCGCTTCAGAGATTTGAGCAGCCTTCGCTTCAGAGATTTGAGCAGCCTTCGCTTCAGAGATTTGAGCAGCCTTCGCTTCAGAGATTTGAGCAGCCTTCGCTTCAGAGATTTGAGCAGCCTTCGCTTCAGAGATTTGAGCAGCCTTCGCTTCAGAGATTTGAGCAGCCTTCGCTTCAGAGATTTGAGCAGCCTTCGCTTCAGAGATTTGAGCAGCCTTCGCTTCAGAGATTTGAGCAGCCTTCGCTTCAGAGATTTGAGCAACCTTCGCTTCAGAGATTTCAGCAACCTTCGCTTCAGAGATTTGAGCAACCTTCGTTTCAGAGATTTGAGCAACCTTCGCTTCAGAGATTCCTCTTGTAGCCTTCCCTTCTGATGTGCCTAGTGCAGCCTTCGCTTCAGAGATTTGAGCAGCCTTCGCTTCAGAGATTCCTCTAGTAGCCTTCCCTTCTGATGTGCCTAGTGCAGCCTTCGCTTCAGAGATTTGAGCAGGCTTCGCTTCAGAGATTCCTCTCGCAGCCTTCACTTCTGAGGTGCATAGTGTAGCCTTCCCTTCTGAGCTGCATAGTGTAGCCTTCCCTTCTGAGCTGCATAGTGTAGCCTTCCCTTCTATGGTGCATAGTGTCGCCTTCGCTTCAGTGATACCTCGTGTTGCCTTCGCTACAGTGACACCTCTAGTATTCGTTAGCGTCGGTGATCCTCGCCAGTTGACGGTCTGCTTTGTATCCTGGCTCGTGGTGCTGTCTGCCCTAGCAACCAGGATAAGATGAGCACTAAATTTGGGACAGCGCTGCTGCGAGCCACTAGTCGAGAATATGGGCTCCACCTCCTCAGATGTACGCCTAAAGAATCCACTGTGAATCTCTGCAGACACTAAATCATGTCCTAGTTTCTCATTTTCACTCTTCTTCGGTGTGCTGCTGCGAACTGCGGCTTCTTTCCTCCTCATGGTTTTCTTTTCTGGAACGTGTACAACTGATTTGAGTTTGCGCGACATAGTCTTTGTATCAGAGTGTCTGCTGTGCAAGATCTCTTGTGGCTCTGGAGGCGAAAGTTGTACCCTGGCGCCTTCATGTTTGCTGTCAACCCGAGGCCGATCTCCGTGCGGAAGCCGTACCTTGGCAATGGAGGCATCTGGCGTTTCGGTGCCGACGCCCTTCTCGCGCTCAACTTTAGCGCCCTCTTGTTCGCTGTCTCTGCGATCGCCGCATGCGCGCAGCCTTGCCGAACTTTCGAGATCATGGGGCTTGAGCCGCTTCGCTGGGCTCCCTCCGTCGTGCGTGTCGAGGCTTAGCAGGTTGATGAGCACACGTTTGGAGCGATCGCTTTTCGTATGTCCAGGCGGCGGTTCCTTGACGGAAGTTGAGGTCGTGCACTCCAGCAACGCAGTGTAGGCATTTGCGTGATGGCCTGACGGCAGGCTCGGCTCCTGCACACCAGTGGCTGACGGCACATCCGTTTCACGAGGGGATCCGTCCCGGTTCGGCTCAATGCACTCGGTGTACGTAGGGTATGGCGGTCTCCACTCGCGGTGGGCGCCAGAGCGTGGACCAAACAGCCGTGGCGGCGTGTATGGAGGGCGCCCTGGCATGAAGGGACGCCAGTAAGGAGGCCTCCAGGGTGGACGACCACAAGGGCCATACAATGGTGGCCGCCAGTTACGAAACGGTGGGCGTCCAGGGTAAAAGCCCGGTGGCCGGGGGCCACCGTGACACGGCGCACCATATCCTGCGCTGTTCCCGGCTAAGCGTGGCCTCATACCCTGAAATTGCGCCGATTGTGGCATAGCTGTCTGCTGGGTGCCGACCGCAGTGCAAACCGGAAAAACCGCCGTTGTCACCGTCGCTGCTATCACTGCCGATTGTAAGCGGTTCACCTGCACAGAGAATCAGGAAGAAGTTAGCTCTGAAGTAGGAACCACCCACGGACTCGATGACATTGACCAAGAGTTCATAACAGGCGGGAACTACCCGGAACTCTCGATGGGAACAATGCGCACTTCAACCAAGCGGCATTACACGGTCGAGTCCTCCCCCAGGCAGCACAAACCGTTGGCCCAATATTGGGAGTCTGTTGGATATGTGTGGCCCTATGCAGCGCCAATGTTGCCTTCATTGTCCCCATATTGGCACTGCCACAATGTGCCATTTCCAACATTGGCCTACTTGTCCGATGTTTCCCCATATTGGCAATGCCGCTTAGTTACACCTCCAGCGATGGCCCTAAATGTCCGCTGTCGTCCCCATATTGGCAGTGCCGCCTCATTACACACACAACAATGGCCCTACTTCTCCGCTGCTTTCCCTGTATTGGCAGTGCCGCTCCACGACACACCCAAGGATGTCCCTATGATTATCTGTGGTTATTTCTCTCAAACTGTTTTTTTCCAATATTCGGACATGTTTATTTATTTCTTCTTTATGACCAACAACAGCGCTAGCGTCGAAAACAGACGCGAAATTACAATAAAAAGCGCGATGGAATTGATCGCGCGAAAGTGAGCACAGGTCAGATTCATGCACGAAGGCATACGAATTTTGAAAATCGGCGTCTTTTGTAATTATGGTATGCAAAGAAAAAAAGAAAGAGAAAGAGGTGCCGCAATAAAGACAATGAAATTTCGATTCGAGGAATGATATAATAACGCACTAATTAACGTACTGTCTCGCATATCTCTGCGGACATCCACAGCCCTCGATCATAGGTTGCCGGTTGAAATTCGTGTCTCAAGATATAGGCTCAACTTAACTAATACGTTTATGCTGCACGAATCGCTGAATCGTATGACAATCCGGAACACAATTTCTGACCCACAGGATGCTCACCCTAGAAAAAAACAAATAAATCGCTCTTTCCTCTACTACAATTTAACTAGGCCACAAATTTAGCGTGGCGCATTTGGAGTGAAGAAACGATCTGAGTAAAACGGGATTTTGGTTTTATCGCAAACAAACAGTTGACGTGAACAACTTGCTGCACATTTACTGCGTGAAGAAGCAGCAGACGGGCAGCGCTCAGATGCAGCAGCGCTCACAAACCCCGGCGAGTGCGCCCAGACAGGTATCGGCAGTCGGCCATTTTCACATGGCCGCTGTGCGCATGCGCGCTTCTACTCCTCTACCTTCACCCGCGATCCGCTGGTTGAGACGAATCAACATATGTAGCGGGCACGCGCAGACCGTATTGGCGGTAGGCACAAGCGGCAGCCGCAAGTGCACGCCTGCCAATCCGCATGCGGAGTTGGCGGCAGGGCTCAAAGCTGGACCCGAGAAGTGGGCCATGCCAGCACTCCAGCACGCCTGGCCAGAAGACAACGCGAGAGGAGACATGGAAAATCCAGCCAGTTTCGGTTGCAACTACTTGAGCGCATCTGGCGACGGGAGTAGAACCGATCCATAAAAGGAATCAGTCGTGCAAGTGCGCGGAGCTGAAAAAGCTGTGGCGATGACTCACTTCGTTGGACCAGAACAGTAACGAAACTGCTTAGGTTTCATCTGCAGTGGTTCGAATCCTGCTTAGGCATGAATTTTTTTTTCTTCTGGATATCGTTGTGATGACAACGATACGACGCTGCAGTTGGTTTTCCTCCGGCCGCTAGGGCAGCAATTGGCGTTGACGTCTCGACTGGCCGGACAATGGTACGTATCGCAAATTTTCTAGATGAAGGCGGTTAAAGCGTTAAGCTGAGCGTGAAGGTGGTTAGAACGTTAAGGGGCTCGAGAAGCGGAAAAGTCGGTGTCGCCATAGTCTAAAGCCCGGGATACACGGGAGGTTTTCACGCAGTGCACGAAGCAGAAATTGTCGCGGTGGCACGAGGTCCTGCTTGAGATATATGGAACAAACAAGCCGCCGCGGATCCCTCGACGCGAAAGCATATGCGATCAACGAGTGGCAAATATCAGTGAGCGAGTACGTTCTTGAGAGCAGCGATGCTGACCTCTTAGTTAAAAAATCACGAATATGCTCATTTCGACACCGCTGTACTGATGTCAGCAACCACAAGGATTTGCGTTCTCGAATGTATGAAGTCATGTACCTTGAGATACTCGCTCATGCGCGAATACCAGCAGGGCGGTTTCAGGGAGGAAACACAGGCATTTCGATCCAAGATTAGGCCGTGCTCTAAAAAAAAACGACCGTTTATGCTTCATGAGGCGTTTATTATCGCGATAACATCATTTCTATCCCAAAATCATACGTAGCTCGTCGGCCATGGCGGCCATGTTGGCGGCGGCCGTGGAGGAAGCAAGGCGGCAGCCGACGTAAGCATGCGCTGAAACTGGAAAGGCGCGCTTCCTGCGCTGCGTCAGCAAACGATTCCGGTCTCGCCTGATGCAGCGCGCAAAACAAGTGGCGCGTGCAGATGGGCGGCTGCGGGCGTGCAGCGGCAGCGGGTATGCACGCAGTTGGCCGCAGTATTCCGGCCATCGGCACCATCGGGACGTTACAAATGGTGCACGCAGTGTAAGCAGTAAGGCGCACGCATTGCTGAAGTACCAAGCGCGCGCTCTTCTTTCCACAAAGCCCTTCTGCAGTACACCAAATAGCGACATTCCGAGACGTTTCTGACTGCTTCGACGCTGTTCAGGCTTGCGCGCATCACTGATACACGGCTTTAGGGCTGAGTGCAGACCATTCAACGCGGAGATTAATAGAATATTTGACTTCATACAACTGCATGAAGTCAAATATTGAGTAGAAATTTTTGAGTACGAACTACATAACGTCTGAAATGTTGCAAGCAACCTTTCAGTTTTTTACACGCTGCTTACAGCAGCACAGCCTTCGGGGGGGTAGTTTTGCATAACGCGAACGAAGAGTAGTTTTGCAGGACGGGAACGCGCAGACACGTAAGAAAACAGTGAAAACATAGCCGCGCTCATTAGTTGTCCACTGGAATGCCTCAAAGGCACCTAGATTAGAGAAGGCCTCCTCGCTCCTCCTCTCCACAGGGGCCTACGTCCCACTAGATCGCCGACCGCGAAAGGCTTCGCCGGGAACGATGGTAAGACTTCAGTGATACGAAGGCGGATGCAGCACTGGAGCATGGCACCCGAGAGGCAACGTAGGTGGATATTGCCACTATCTCTTACTGTGGTTAGGTTAGCAGCGAACGTGCTGAATTTTCTCTTTTCCTATTTCTCAAGTTCCCAGCTGCACGACGTCAAACAGTTTTCTCCTGACTTGTACGCGTTCAAACCATGATGCGGTGCTGAAGAAAAGCACACGCATTTTGCAACTGCAGCAACATAGGCCGATGCTGTGTGTGTGTAGGTGCCGGGAAAATTACGATGGTGGACCAAAAGTTAGGGTGTTTGGTTTTGCTAGGGATGAAGCCCGCAGGAAACTTGTGTGATAGCAGTTGCTCGCAAAGATTTTACGCCAGCCACGTGCTGGAAGGTAAGTAACTGAAATTCAACCCCTTATGATAGCCTATATTATTTTCAACAAAACCCTACACTAAACAAAACCATCTTGTAAAGTAAAAAATGGTAAAGTAAGGTAAAAAACTGAAAGCTATTACAATTAAGCTTCCTCGTAGAGTTATGCGAGCTCCATTTCTATGGGCAAGACTTCATCCCAAGTTCTCGCATCATGATAAACAAACGGGAAGAACCATACAGCCCAAGCGCGATGGTGTTCAATTTTAAAAGGACGCAGTGCCTTCGGTGTTCCCGAATTGTCCATCGTCCTTTTCTTCTACGCCTTGAAGTCGCGGGTACACAGCATGAAACAGCGCGTCGGGAAAATAACGCTATCTAGGAAGCCATCAACAATTCCATAAAAGCTACCGAGGAAGAAAAACGCATAAATTCAGTGTCTTCGTTTGAAGTCACGGTCGCTGCGAACGAGCTTCATCATGTTTCTTCGTTTAGAAACTAAGCCGTCTCTATATGTGAAATTTCTTGTCACAGTCCATCCGGATGTGACAATATCTGTGACTATAGGCATGGTGAGAGTGCACTAACTACCATTGAAATTGAAGAATGACGCCATTTAGGACAGCAGTCAGAAGAAGGCAGCTGCCAGGAAGGTTAAAAAAAGTGAAGGAAATGAAATATTAATGCAATGCACCGAGATCAATAAAATGTTCACACAGTCTTCATGTTACTGTTTTCCACGACTTCATTCACAATGTTTATTTCGATGTTTAACACGCCATCCGCTGTCGAAAATGGCAAAAAACGTATGCATATTTCAAAGGACCAGAATGCGCGAGAGGCGGCTAGATCCTGCATTTCAAGCATTCTACTGCATTTTACTACTAATCTGTCTAGGAAATAATATTTTAGCTTCAATATGAACTAACTGCTATGAGGTGAAGTGCAAGAGCTACAGCACAAGGATCATGATGAAATTATAAAAACAAAGCACTTAACTGCAGCACGAAGTGCATCGCGAGGATCACGAAAGAAAGAACAAATTTTATATTAACGCTTAAGATATTCAGCAAAATCAAGGGAGTGGTCAAAATATGTTCTTTAGTCGCTAGTTCACGTTTATTCGATCATTACTACAGCCTATGTGCTTCGGATAGAAAAATAATGCGCTGAAAATTGCCGGCGAATTCTGGCAGCCGCGAGCGCAGGACCGACAACTAGAGTGACTTCACGGAGTAAGCGGAGAGGACTTGAGTAGTTTGGTTTATTCGTTTATTGGGGTTTAACGTCCCAAAGCGACTCAGGCTATGAGGGACGCCGCAGTGAAGGGCTCCGGAAATCTCGACCACCTGGGGTTCTTTAACGTGCACTGAAATCGCACAGCACACGGGCCTCTAGAATTTCGCCTTCATCGAAATTCAGCCGCCGCAGCCGGTATCGAACCCGCGTCTTTCGGGTCAGCAGCCGAAAGCTATAACCACTGAGCCCCCGCGGCGGGGCCCTTGAATAGTCTAGGAGGCTTTGAATGCATGGGCTGAATGCCCACTTTTCTCTCTAGAGTACGTATATCAACTGTGTGCCCCGCGGAGGCGGGTCGCGCCTGCGGCATTCAAGTTCACGTGTTTGAAGCCAGTTCTTGTGTAGGAGACGAAACTTCGCACCCTCCTCAGAAGGGACCAAATCTCGTGAAAAATTTAGCCTCTTGGGGGAAGGTAGAGAGGGGGGGGGGGGGGGTCTGTCTGTTGGAGTAGTAATCGCAAAGAAAAATAGATTTACCTGCATTGCGCCCTTACTGCATTCGCTTGGTGTCGGCTTCTTTAAAAGAACAGCGCATAAATAAAAGTTACCGATAGATTACCGCAAATGACAAAGACGTTACTTTCACTGGAAACGGAGCTTACCTAACTTAGAAAAGACTGAAAAATACCGACACAGGCGTCGCCACCACCGGCAGATTTCGCAAGTTAACCGCATATGATGTTATGATGTAAACGCACATGATGCGGCAAAGAAAGCTTTATAACCGAGGGCGGAGCAAAGCAGCAACTTGGACGCTTTTCAGGGGCTTCTGAGAGAGAACTCTGAAGGTTACTGCTGAACACAACGCCAGCAAAGAAAAAAAAATCCAGAGAGCGACAAAAAAGACTGCTTATGTGCGGGAATGGGCCCTGGTTGTATCGTTTACGCGTAATGTTTGTTCGTAAATTTCTATTACACACACACGGCTTTTCTCCTAATTGGACAGCCGGATAGAAGCAGTGCATATGCGGACCGGCAGATGTCTCAGTACTGCTGGCGCGTGGCGACGGTCAGTGGCGTAGTCTGTTTACTAGTGGCGTAGTCCGTGCGCGACACGCGGACGAGCTACTTCCTTCCCATGGGTGGCAGCTCCCACTACCACGCCCGATAAGCTAGAGCTCGATCGCCTGCACATGCGATTGTCGAGAGCTACGACGACCCGTGAGCGGAAACACTGCAAGCTACAAAAAAAAAAACGAATGCACATGCGATCATATGAGGTGACGCGACAAATCTGAATTGGCAGCACTGGCTATTCATTTCGATGCCAGGATAATCTTGAAAAACACTGTAGCTGAGCAGTAGACGAAAACACAAAGAAAAGAAACGGACACCATGGGCGCTACCGTTTTTTTTTTCAAGACTATCACTCAAAAAGCATACAAAGCCACACTACTATAGAATAATCGCCGTGCAATCGCGTCTTTGAATTGTACTTCGCTGTCGCTTTTACATTCAAGTGTTGCGTGGGTGGAGGCATCTGTATTGTGGAAGTGAGTGGATCGGAGGTGGGTCGGGCAGTGTGGAGGGTGAAGGGCGCTTGTTTGGTGGTGGGTAGAGGATTCTGGACGTTGGTGGCATCACACAACGCCAGACGTGACAGATGTGTATAGAGTGAGGTTACCGTATATTGCCCATTATAAGGCGATTTTTTTTTAAATTGACCTTCCAAAGGTGGGGGGTTGACGTATGAACGGAGTCGACCAATACGCGAACTCGTAAAGCCGACCTATGTCCGGGGTCAAAAGTAGTTTCGACCTAGCTACGGATGACATCACGCCCCGTGCACGCCAATTACGCAGTAGTCCTGCGTGCACCCGCGTGTATGCTGGTGGTATGGCGCACAAGGGAGGGCAGATTATGCGAGTAAAAACTTTTTTTCTATAAACAAAGCAGTAAATCAGGAGTGCGCAAAGTACAGAAATCGAACAATCAAAACTTTTATTTGCAAGTAATTTGGTAGAGCTCACTGAGTATGCAGGCGCAAACCTACAACTTGTGCGAGAGTTGTCAGAGGGATTGCTGTAAAAGCATTCAAGGGAAAATAAAATTAACATAACGAAGAACCTTATGGAGCCGCGTCAGCAGCTATATATTAATGAAAATGCACTGTTTTAGTGTCCTAGAAAACTCATGGTAGTTACTTGTGCTTGCAACGGGCTGCGGCAGTGCATTCCAATTCTTAATTGCAGCACATGTAATGATCAAGCGATATAGCTACTTCTAATGCACGATGCCTGTAGAGCAGCTGTAGACGAGCGAGTAGAGTAAGAGCGCTACGTTGAAGGAACGTTGCGTTACGGCAAATTACGATATGCATTAGTATTTTAAACTTTAATCTGGTAACGAAATATTGTGCGCTTTTATGTACGCATACCTTCAACTGCGCAAAAAAACACGGACACAAGGTAGAAGGCACGACACGAGCGCAGACTATCAACTATATTTTTATTTCAGGAATCAGGTGCTTATAAACGCTAAAAAAACCCAGGGTACAGACGCATAGAAAGAAACGCAACACAATCACGAACTTTGGCGCGTGCACTGTCAATTACTTCAACAAAACAAAAACGCAAAAAACCCCGCCAAAAAAACAAGGAAAAACCTACAGGTGGCATCCGGTCAGGCCAACGTTCCGTACTTCCTACTCGTGCAGAGATAATTGCGTAGAAAAGGTATCTCCTCACCCAGCAGGCCAACGGAAGGCGAAGCGACGCATGTATGTCCTTTTTTTTTGATGAGATATGCTTCCACTATCTCCCTGCATATCCGGGCCGGCTTGCACGAAACAAATAAGACCGGCTTATTTCCAGTCTAATCTTATTCGCGGTCTAAAAGCTCTCTCGATTTTGAGAAAAGAAAATGCGCATTGATGGTTCACTTTGTCGGTGAGTGCCTCAAGTGCGCACGACGCCGACTAAAACATTGAGTTACCGAACTTTCAGTCGGAGTTCGTGGTGCATTTGAGGTGTCCACTGACAAAATGAACCAGCTATGCGCCTTTCCTTTCTTCAAAACCGAGAGAGCTTTTAGACCACGAATAAGATTAGACTGGAAATAAGCCGGTCTTATTTGTTTCCTGCAAGCCGGCCCTGGTCTCGGTGTCTGAATAAGATTGCGGTCTTATTGCGGTCTTATGTGGAAAGCATCCCTGGCAATTCCTGCAGTGCAATGCAAGGTTAGACGAGACCGCGCCCTTCAAAGACCTACGGTGCTCCGCCATTCGCTCATTAATACATCGGCCCGTCTGGCCGATGTATGACCTACCACACTTTAGGGGGACTTCATAGGCCACCCCCGTGTCACAATCCGTGAATCTGTTTTCCTTCCTGTGCGCTACAGAGCATCCACCTTTTCCTCTGTGGCCCTCTGGCTCAAGCTTGTTGCGTGCAGCGCTACAGACCCCCGCCAGCTTATTCTTCCGGTGAAAATGACAGTTGCTCCGTATCTAGCCCCCACTTTTTTTATCCTGTGCGAAATTCCCTGAACGTATGGCATCCCTACAATTCGTCCTTTTCTGTTCTCTTTTTGACCACCCGCCCTCCCTGTCTCGGCTAAGATCCTTTCAGTGATCTGGCCGAGAACAAGCTCAGGATAACCGGCTTCCTTCAACCTCCTTATTTGTGCTTGGAAGCTGGCCTGAACCCTATGCTCACAGGTTTTTTCCACGGAAGCTTTCAGACAGGAGGTCACTATGCCAGCCTCAATCAGTTTGGAGTACCCAGAACAATAGTTCAGGAGTGGTTTTGTGGACCGAGGGTGGTACTTCCAACATACTCCTTTTTCAAGGCACTCGATACTCAGGTCAAGGAACTGAAGAGTACCCAGGCTTGGTAGTTCAAAGGTGAACTTCAAGCCGTCGCCCCTTTCTCTGAAAATTTTGACGACGTCCGGAACCACCCTAGGAGAACTCGACAGCGGGAACACCAACAAATCATCCATTTTCATTTTTTTGCGCAGTTGAAAGTATGAATCCCCACCAACTCGCCCAGTTTTCCGTCCTCATTTATGTACATCCCCCCCCCCCCCCCCCCCCCGTCAAAAGTATACAGCCCAAGCGGTTTGCTTTTGATGCCTGCAGCATGCCTCGTTAAGCATCCTCAGGGACCATAATGTATGGAAAGAGCAATGGCGCTGCGTCCTCAATGCTCCCAAGGTTTAGACTGCTTGATGCGCCAGGGAGCCACGCTAAACAGCTTCGAAGCAAACCCCTTGGGCAGTATACTTTTGACGGGGGGGGGTGTACATTTAGAATGTTAAGTAGCGGAAACAATGTCGTTTGCGCAAAAATACTATCATGCTGTTAGTGGCTATTCATTAATCGAAATAACAATGGAAGGAACAGATGTTGCTAGCCGCGGCACCTGCCATCGAAACCTGAAGCACCTGAGCTGCGGCTAGCAGGAATAAAAGTAGAGGGAGAGAGAGAGACAGTGGGAGCGACAGTAAGAAAGGAAAGGAGCAGGCGGCAATATACGAGGTCTGTTATAAAAGTATCCGACCTTATTTTTTTTTTGCGAACACCAGTGATATGAAACAAGCGCGCTTGCACCAGCAGACCTTGAACCTTCGTGCGCATGCACGAATTTTTTCCCGCCTGCCGATAGCGTCAGTCGCTGGGAGGCAGCGTTTGAGTGAGGTAGTGCGCAGTGCTCTCGTCGGTTTTTAGTGCAAGCAAAATGGCGGTGTGACAGGAGCAGCGCTAATGCATCAAATTTGGCCATAAGCGGGGCGACAGCCAAGTGGAAACCATTCGGAATATTTAGACGGTTTTCGGTGATGATGCTTAGAGCAGCACACAAATTAAGCAATAGTACAACTGGTTTAAAGATGGCCCCACATCGGCGGAGGGCGAGCCACGCTCCGGTCGGCCATCAACATACCGAAATGCCCAGGCCATTGCCTAAGTGAACGCTCTGGTGATGCGGGACCGCCGTGTGACTATCCGAGAAATTGCGGAAGAGGTGGACAACAGTAGTTTTTTTCTGCACAGTCCATTATCACCGAAGATTTGGCCATGAAGAGAGTTGCGGCCAAATTCGCGCCGAAGCTGCTCACGGTGGAGCAAAAGCAGCTTCGTGTTGAAGTCTCACAGGACACGCTGGATTCCACAAACAGTGACCCCGACTTCATCAACACCATAATCACTGGTGACGAGTCTTGGGTGTACGGGGACGAACTGGAAACCAAATCCCAGTCGTCACAGTGGAAGCATTCCATGTCACCAAGACCAAAGAAGTCCTGCCAAATGCTCAGCAACGTCAAAGTGATGCTGACTGCTTTCTTGGACTCTCGCTGTGTGGCACACCACGAGTACGCACGCCCCAAGGTCAAACAATGACCAAAGAGTACAACAGGGATGTCTTCCGTCGCCTACGTGATGCTGTGCGGCGCAAGAGATCGGAGTTGTGGTCAACAGGAAGTTGGCGCATCCATCACGACAATGCTCCTGAACATTCTTCGCACTTGGTTAAGACTTTTTTGGCGAAAAACCAGACCCCAAGTTCAGCAGGCTCCTTACTCTCTTGATATGGCCCCCTGCGACATCTGGTTGTTTCCCAAAATCGAGAGGTCATTGAAAGGAGCGCGATATCAGATAAGAGAGGACATTATGGCTGCAACGACAGCTGAGCTAAACTCCATTCCGAAAAAGGCCTTTTCGGAATACTTCCAACAGTGGCAGCACATCTGGGAGAAGTGTGTTGAGTCCCAAGGAGACTACTTTGAAGCTAATTAGGTTTCCAGCGCTCCAGTTATGCCATTTTTTTTTCTTCGGCCAAAGGTCGGATACTTTTCTAACAGACCTCGTACACTATGTACAAATACAGGATATGGAAATACATGTGGGGTGCTGCGCCACGCATGGTTGCCAGGAGTACTGGCTACGCAGGCGTGCAAATTGCTTATTGGGGGGAGAGGGGGGGAGAGATCTACGGCCGGTGGTGGCTTAAGACTTATGCGCAAAACAGTATTTTGGGGCGACCTGTAAGCGTTGAAATGTGGAATGATGCGGTAAGCTGTGCACAGCAAGTGCATAGATAATATGGGAATGTACAGAAGGATTATATAGCGTCAGCAGTGTTTTTATCAGGAAAAGATATCGTAATGTATAAAATATAGGCACATTTCTGTAAATATTTGAACAAGCTTGTTGAACGCGCCAGCGCCACGTTGGTTTATATTCAATAACAACTAAAAGAAATTTCGTTTCATTAACTCTTTATAAAGCGGTGTTAATAAGAAAAGGGGAAGTTTTTGACCGACGGGCGATTATTGCACCAAAAATTATGAATTAATTTCGGATGTATATGATGCTAGCGCATGAACATGCAACCACGAAGGCAGTTTCACTAGCTGCCGCGGTGGAACGGTGCTTGTAATAAGGGAGTAATTACTCCTTCGCATCCACCCGAGCGCAGCCATACGGCTACAAAGGAAAGCTATACAGCTTTCTCAGAAACTTCGTAGTTAAAGAAAAATTCGTCCTGGTCCGGGGTTCAAACCCGGGACCACCGCTACACCGGAGCAGTCGCTCTACCAATTGAGCTAACCGGGACGGCAAGCTTATGGCAGGGCGAGGGCGAATTGATCAATAACTCGAAGTGGGAACAGTGTTGGTCAAATGTTATTACAAATCTACTCCACCTTGGGGGATTCCCCTAAACATTTCTTCTTATATGAAAGCTTCTTATATGAGTGACTGCTTCGAACTCATGAGACTGTCATCGTTCCTGTCATGCATTCTGCTAACGTGAGAGCGCAAATATCGCCGCAGAAACTGCAAACGCTTACTTGAAAAGATATTTGCTTTTCCGGTTTGAGATCCAATTTCTTCCTAAAGGAAGACCAGCCTCAGACTGTGACATGTGGAACCATCTTTTCCTCTCATCTTCCAGCTCTTTATTATGGCTGAATACCCTTTCTCGTATTATTCCAAGCATCTGATGTTCCCGCAAAGTGTGTCTGAATAACGAAATTTTCGTTCTCAGGCGGATAAATGTAACAAAAATTTGCTGCAAATACAAGTGAACATTATCGAGCAGCTCAAATATCAAAACCTTCAGTTGAAATTGCAAGACAGACGCGTTTCCACGAAATGCAGCGATGGAAAGAAATATTTCACAACTATTTTACTCCAGCTCGTCATTATTGCAGCCTAACTCCTGTAGAGCATCACATAATGAACGTGGCGAATTTATGGAGAAAGGGTACAATTCCTACGAAGCATAACTGTTTAGTGGAAAAATTACGACAGCTTGACTTTACGCTACTAAAACTTTTCTGCAAATGCTTTTCTGGTCAGAGTTCAGACAAAAAAAAACGCATTTTCCGCTAATGGGTCAAGTGAGGTCAACTTGAGAGAGACACAACGTGGTGCTTTGCAGCGAAACACAAGATGACGCGCAATATCAGTGAAGAGCAGCAGCCGCAGCTACAACGCAAGTGACTCCATTGCGACACCTAGACGCACAGCTGCAACCGTGGAATGACGCCCCGAACGCAGCAGTCGTAACGCTGAGTATTAGTGTCGCCGCACTCGAATCCCCGGTTCGTATGAGACTGCGTTTTGCGCGCTTACACGAAAGAAACCGACTACCGCACTTTGAGAACCTTCTGGGAAATTATCTAAACGACACACCACGTCATTAAAGGGGCCGGATATTATTGCAAGGTTTCAACAAGGAACCCTTGAAGAAAAGGGCTGACAAAAGTTGGCCGACTCATCATCAGTTAAAAAGGACAGCTTTTTCCTGCCTTCCTACTGAAGGCACCTTTTGCTCATTCTGGCGCTCGTTTCGACAGCAGTAATGCCAGGCTACAGGCACAAGGCGACCTTCACAAAAAGTAACAGCTTTTTACGTGCTCGTCATACCTCATCATAGAGAAAGCTTTCCAGATAGATTTCGATGCCACTCTAGACAGGCGTGGTGCATCGCATGAGAATAACCATCAATTCCGGACATTACTAGCTACGGCTTACTGCACAGGACATAATGTTGAACTTAGCTACGTCTATTACTGTGCACCAGCACCAGGTGCGTCAACAAGTACAGAACCAAACAGTACAGATGTTCAGGGCAGACTTTGTCGACGACAAGAAAAAGACAGCTAAAGATTAAGGGGGACACTTAAGCTTTGCCTGAAAGGCATGAAGCGACCGCGTTAGTGGTCATTTGCTACTTTCTTAATTTTGTACCTATTTCTAATTACACTCATAAGAACACATCAACAGGCATACCAGATTGCGCAATGCGCCTCAATACACACAAGGTCTAATCTAAACAAGCCGTACGAACATGTCTCAATGGCATGTCTGACTCGCAACCCAAGGGTCCTAGGTTCGATTCCGAAATAATTACCGTAATACTGTTTTCAGCGCATTTAATTTAATTTGCATCATCATATATATATCATAAAGATATTTATGTCACAATTTTCATTCCACAGCTCAATGGCTGAGCTATGGAATGAAAACAACCCTTAGTGTGACAACACGCACGGCTTTTCCTCCGAACGTCAACTCAAACGACGTAGCGTTAAAACTGACCGTCTGCCATGCTTTATGCACATCAGAAGCGAAACGATGTTATACCAATGTGAACGCACAGCGTGGTGGCCACATACAGTGCTTTCAAAATTCACGGCTGACCATTGTATCAATTTCTTGTTCCCTGGCTTGGCCATCTGCTTAAAAAGTATGTCTGACATTTTGAGGTATAAAAAAATTTGCCTGGCTATCCCAGGTCGCTGTACACCCTCGCCAAGTACACCGGAAAATTTTAGTTTCTTCAGTTAAACACTTGTGTTAAGAGAAGCAAATTCCTTTGTAAAGTGTACAAAAACGTCTAATATAATTTTTATGAGGGGTTTGTTGAAAGAACTTTTCAATGAAGTTTTTCCTGAGCCCGTGTTGAGGCGTGAATGGATGGAGTTTACGAGGATTTCAGAGGAACTCCGCAGTATAAAAATTGGAATGTATTTGATAAAATTTTGTCATTTTTATAGCGTGTTCGCACTGCACGTTTTGTGGGAACACCAAGGACTGATTTGTGGGAACACGCAAGGATTGAAAATATGGCCAAGGGGGACCCCCAATAATGCCAGCAATGATTTTGACTGACCGGGTGATCTTCAATATCAGAGATAACACTGAAACTAACCATACTTAAATTCGCAGTCTGAGAGAACATCTGTTTCTATATATCGGAATCATAAATTCTCGCAAGACAGTAGCCAGTCATGTACTGAGCGCAATCCATACTTAAGAGCATTACCTATATTGTCACGTTGTTGTGACGGCAGTCCAGCGGAAGGGAGACACCAGAAAGACTTGCAAACGAAGCTCTTTATTTGGGCTGACTTGCGCCCGCAAAAGAACTGAATCACTCGGTGGCGGCGTAAGCAACAAGCGTGCTCGTCAATCGTCGAACTACGAATGCCCGCTGCTAGCGGCATCGTTCAATTTACAGCCGGAAAGGAAACTTCGAGACAACAGGTCGAGATCATCTAGAGTAATCTGGAAACACATAGATGCAGCTGTTCATGGCTGTGAACAATCGAGATTAGACCGGTCGCTTCTCGCGTCACGAACAAAAATGATAACACCCCTTTTCTGCGGCTTTGCGCGAACTAACGGACGCTACAATGATACGCGGCAATATACGTAACCGAAATTGTCACGCCATTGTCAACAATTTCATAATTTATTGTTCGGTTGTCATTTGGAAGGAGTGCTAGAAAAAAAAAGTTCGGTATTCTTGAAATAAGTCGCAATTTCCTTATTTAATTCATTCCTTTTCATTTAAGGAGGTGAAAATTGCGTTGTTTAAAGAGCAGCTGATAGGTTTTACAAATCGACGAGTTTAAACGAGCCGAATGTATGACTCTTGCAGGTAAAGGACGCGATATTTTTGCGCTATTATTCGAAATGGTGACGTAATCGCCAACTAAATCGGCGCCGGCGTTCAGGCTTCTCTGCAGTGCACAAAGACAGGAAGAGGCCGCTGTGGTGACGTCACGTACGGAGACGCTAAGTTTCCAGTGAATAACTGGCTGTTGCAAGGAAAGGAAGGAAGCGACTGTCGTGGAAGGTGATGCACATGAGGGATTGTTCAGCTGCATCCGCAGGTGCATGACAGCATGTAGACGAAGGCAACGGACATCTCATATTTCGGCAACAATGACGTCGCCACGTGTTTCCCCGTACTCTTCAAACGCAGTGAGGAGAAGTCTGAACATCGTCGCGGTTTCCAGCGGTGCGTACGTCATCCTTTTAAACGCTAGCGCAAAACTACTTTGCATGCTTTACCTAGAAGCTTGATATATTCGTATTCTTTAATAACTTTGAGTACCGAAAAACCATTTGGCATTCCCTGTCAATTCTTGGTATATAACATACTTTGTGTTCCAAAGCAAATCTCGGGTGAACCAAGTTTTATGTTACCTTTTCGCTTGGGACTTTAATAAAGGCCCTAACGGAACGTCTGATTCCTAAACAATTCGAAACAGGTTAAGAAACATCAAAATATTTGCTTCCATCAGCTGGTTTGGTTTATGGGGTTTAACGTCCCAAAGCGACTAAGGCAATGAGAGACGCCGTAGTGGAGGGCTCCGGAAATTTCGACCACCTGGGGTTCTTTAACGTGCACTGACATCGCACAGTACACGGACCTCTAGAATTTCCCCTCCAAAGAAATTCCAGCCGCCGCGGCCGGGATCGAACCCGCGTCTTTTGGGTCAGCAGCCGAGCACCATAACCGCTGGGCCACCGCGGCGGCACTTCCATCAGCTGACGAAAGCATATTTTGCCATGAGGCAATTGAAATCATGGGTTTCTTGCGGAAAAAAAGAATTGACCGCACGGGCTCTTTTTGATGCGGTGCGATGACCGCCTACTGAAGAAATATTCGGGACCATATAACGCGGCGAAGTTTGAAACTTGGAGGAGGCGTTCGCCCCCGACTGTAAAGCAGGTATAAATGTAAGAAAGAAACATGAAACGTGCACGAATGCAGGCAGGGAAATCCGCCGGAGCTTCATGTGAGCAGTTACATGCCAGACGGGTGCCGGAGGGGAGTAGGAAAGGCCAGCGTATCCACCGACAAAAGGGAGTCTGCAAGTGCACGAAACCAGTGAAGGAAGTGCCTCCTCTGTGCAGCTGCAGCTTCCCGTGTGCCTGACAATGTGACAATGTTAATTAAGCCATGATAATGCTGCACAAGCCGTAAGAACTGTCGACTCCGTGTAAATGTTTTTGTTTCGTACCCAGTTTGCTCGCGAATCAACTTTCCTGAACATATCACGGCGCCTATACTTTTATTTGTTTTGTTGGAAAGAATAGCTTAGTTTATGGAGTTTCACGTCCCAAAGCGACTAAAGCTACAAGACGCCGTAGAGAAGGGCTCCGGAAATTTCGGCTACCTGTGGTTCTTTACGCCGCGCTGATATCGCACAGTACAGGGGCCTCTAGCATTACGCCTTCATCGAAATTCAACCGACGCGGCCGGGATCGAACCCGCGACTTTCGGGTCAGCAGGCGAACACAATAAGCACTGAGCCACTGCGGTGGACTGTTGGATAGAATGGAGACCTAACACATTTACCTTTGTCCCGTCATACCCTTAAGCTACACCTGAAGGGCAGGACAGGGCAGCGTTTGGTTAATGGCCACTTGCTTAATTAGTTAGTTATATGGGGTTTTATGGCGCATAAGCAACTATGGCTATCATGCGCCAAACACAAGGTTAGATGATGTTATGTCAAGTGTACAGAGGTTACATTATAATAGATTTAAAACATTGGCTTTCTTTAGAAACTTACAAACAAGTGAAAACTCCACAAGTGTTTGCTCGCCTAAAAGCAATGCGGGATGGAATGGAATGTGTTCATTGTAAAATACCGTAAAAATTGTTTTTCTAAGTTCTTCGAGATGCGAACAAGAAATTAAAATGTGAATTACTGTGAGCTCCTCACCACACATTTCACACAGAGGTTTGTCTTTTTTTGTTAATAAGAAGTTATGGGTGATGTGTGTGTGGCCTATGCGTAAAAGACATAAAATTACTTCGATAAAACGCTCTGTATGGCGGCATGATTTCCATTCTTTTAAAATGGGCTTTATGGTATGCAGCTTGTTGTGTCCTTCATTTTCCCAAGAAGCTTGCCACTTGGCTCTTAGTCTGCTATGCACTAACTTCATGTAATCCCTAGGAGGAAAATTCACATGTTTTATTTCCATGGTTCTGGTTTGTGCAGCACACATGTCGGCTCTCTCATTGTCCCTAATGCCAATGTGATTGGGAACCCAGCAGAATTTTATAACATGTTTTTGTGTTGTTACCTTTACTATATTGTGTATGATGCTTCCAATCAGTGGCTGCGGGGCATTTTTGGAGTTATTTTCTGTACTGCAACACTAATAGCATAACTCTCCGCGGTGAAAACTGTAGCACATGAGGGCAGTCGTACTGCATTTTCATTTTTTCCTTGTATGACTGCGCTTCCTACATGAGCACGAGTTTTTGACCCATCAGTATAAAAGGCAGTATAATTTCTGTATTTTTGTTGTAGTGCTAGATATTCTTGTATTATATGGTCGTGTGGTGTACAGGTTTTCCTGAGGCGTGTTAGTCTGACGTCACACACTGTGGGGAGAGTGTACCACGGTGGTAGCGCTTCGTGTCTTGGGGCAATATTTTTGATTTCGTTTAGTATGTTCAGAGTTTGGCATTTTTCTTCGAAGCGCAAGAGCAACGGCTTAATCGCATGGGGCTTGTTGTTGAGTATTCGGGATGGGCATATCGTGACAATTGGGTAACATGTGTTTGTGCTGAGAAAGGATTTTGAGGATGTATGTACAAGTTAGTGCAGTTCTTCGATCTTCTAAGGAAGGTTCATTAGTTTCCACATACAGACTTGCTATTGGGGAAGTTCTGTAATGACCGGAAGACAACCTTAAACCAAGATGGTGGACAGGATCCAGTCGTTTTATGTAGGATGGTCTTGCTGAGCCATATACTATGGAACCATAGTCTAACTTAGAGCGAACCAGAGAACGATATATATGTAACAGGGAAGCTCTATCAGACCCCCAGCGTTTTCTTGATAGTATTTTCAACACATTGAGGGCCTGGGAAGCTTTTTTCTTTAAGCTGTTTATATGTGGCAAGAAAGTGAGCTTTTTGTCGAAAGTTATCCCTAGGAATTTATGCTCTTGTTTGACAGGTAGTGGGGTTTGGTTTAAATATAGTGTGGGGTCGGCCTGTAGGCCTCGTCTCAAAGAGAACAGAACCGCCACTGTTTTCTGAGGGGAAAATCTAAATCCATTTCTATCTGTCCAGGTAGCCAGTTTATTTATTGTTATTTGTATTTGCCGCTCACAGGTAGGTATGCTGGAAGACGTGCATGCTATTTGGAGGTCGTCTACGTAAACTGAGTACATTATGGATTTTGGGATTACTTTTCCTATGGAGTTCATTTTGATGACAAATAAGGTCGTGCTGAGGATGCACCCTTGGGGTACACCAGCTTCTTGGATAAAAGTCTTGGAGAAGGTTGCGCCTAGGCGGACTCTGAACGTTCGATTGGTCAGGAAGTCGCTCAAACAGCTCAGCATCCTGCCGCGGATACCTAGGTCCGCTAGGTCACGGAGGATACCGAACCTCCACGTGGTATCGGAAGCCTTCTCCAGGTCGAAGAAGACCCCGATGCAGTGTTGGTTGTGGATGAACGCTTCCCGGACTGTGTTCTCAAAGCGTACAAGGTGATAGGTTGTGGAACATGTCTTTTTAAAACCGCACTGGTGTATATCTAAAAGTTGCTGGGACTGAAGTATGAAGGTTAGTCTGATGTTTACAATGCTTTCGAATGATTTTGCTATACAGCTAGCGAGTGCTATTGGCCTGTAACTGGTGGGACTAGTTTGTGGTTTCCCAGGTTTTAGGAAGGGTACTATGATTGCTTCTTTCCATGCTTGGGGGATTTCTCCACTCATCCATATTTTATTGAAAAATTTTAGGAGAGCCTCTATGGCAGTCTCAGAGAGGTGAGCAAGCATGGCATAATGTATATTGTCTGGGCCTGGTGCTGTCATTTTACCGGATGTTAGTACTGTGTTTAGTTCCTGCATTGTAATAAGCTGATTGTAGTCTTCATGTATGCATGTTCCAAAGGGCAGTTTGTTTTTCTACTATTGTTTTGCGCTTTTGAAATGTTAGTGTGTAGTTGCATGAGCTTGAAACTGTGGAAAAATGCTCACCCAATTTGTTGGCCTGCTCTTCTAATGTTGTTTGAGTACCGGGTGTTGTTAATATTGGAAATGTGAATGGAGTAAAATTTCCTGTGAATTTCCGCACCTGCTCCCACATTTTCTTTGATGATATTGAGCTGTTTATGGAGGATATGTACTGTTGACATGATGCCCTTTCTGCGTTGCGTCTAGTGTATCGTGATTTGGCCCTAGCCCTTTTTAAGATGAGCAAGTTTCCTGCAGTGGGATATCTGCGAAGGTTGCCCCAAGCCTTGTTTTGCTGCTTTTTAGCCAATGAGCATTCATTTGACCACCAAATTTTATGTGTTTTCGTGCAATTTCAGACGTTTGTGGGATGGCTTCTATTGCTGCAGATATTAAGCATGTGACAAATTTTTCATTTATTTCTTCTATAGTATCTATAGTAAGGGTTTCGGCATATTCTTTTTCTAATGTGGCCTTCGTTCTGAAAAGTGCCCAATCGGCGAGGTGAATTTTCCATCGCCGAGGCTTCGTAGGGAAGATGACTGTAGCTGATGTTAGCTTTAAAACCGTAGGTAAGTGATCACTTCCTCGAAGGTCGTCTAAAACATCCCAAATAAAATCATTAAAAACTGATGGAGATGCAAATGCTAAATCGAGGCAGGTCATTTTTCCAGAGCTGGCGCAGCAGTACGTGGCTTTTCCCGTATTCATTAAACATATGCTATTCGAAAGAATGAAATCCTCGATGAGCTCACCCCTGGAATCAGTATGCTCACTTCCCCAGAATGGGGAGTGTGCGTTAAAATCCCCTATTATTACATATGGCTCTGGCAACTGTTCCAGAAGTTCTTCTAGGTCATGCATGGCTATTGTGTTGTTTGGTGGTATGTACACAGAGCATATTGCTATTGTTTTATGGCTAATGATGTTTACTGCGGCCGCTTCTAAGTTCGTCTTTAATGATACCTCTCTTGCAGGGACATCGCTTTGCGTAATGATAGCGACGCCTCCTGAGAGTCGGCTAGCTTGTACTCGGTCTTTCCGGAACATATATTTTTTTAAGATGTTTGTGTGCTGTGGCCCAAGGTTCGTTTCTTGCAGGCACACAGCTGTAGGGGCCATTGTTTTGAGCATATCGGTTATGTCTGTGTAGACCTCTACAGTTCCATTGTATTAGATACGCCATTGTGGTAAGTTGGGGATTGGGGTTTCCCTTTTAGTGGTTTCCCTTTTTCTCTAGGGAGTCTCGCCGCCGCTGCAGCGGTGGCGAACTAGGAGTTGTATCCATCGCCACTTTCGTGGCGCCGGATTTCCGCGGAGAATCCGCAGATGCGTGTGTTTTAGATGTCAGCGGACTTTCGCTGACATCCATCTCCTCCACGGTCGACGTGGAGGATGCTTCTTGTTTGCGATGGCCCGTGGCCTTCGCATTCGGCTTCTTTGTTGGCACCACTGAACCAGGCTCTGCTCCAGGGGCAGAGTCTCTTGGGCCAGCAGTTGCCTTCTTAGAGGGGTGGGGCGACAGGTCCAGTTCAGCAGAGCTGTTCTGGGTGTCTGTCGCCGAGGATGCCGCTGCTGAAAGTGGGGCCTGAGGGCCTCCGGCGAGGATCGCGTGGTCTTCTCGCGAAAGTTTCAGCCCTGTGAACTGTACTACCGACTTCTGTGGTGGGGACTTGGGTGTCGACACCAGGTCCACCGGATAGACCTGTGTGCCGACAGAAACTGAAGGCGGCGGCGGTCCCCGCGTCACCGCTTCAGAGTATGACCCTTTCTGTTGGAAAGAGACGAGTTTTTTTGCCTCAAGGTAGGACAGGTTTTCTGTAGTCTTCAAAGTTATAATTTGTTTTTCTGTTTTCCAGATGGGCACGACCTGGAGTACGCGCCATGTGCGCCATTGAAGTTGATGCATTTTGGTGTGCGTTCGCATCTTTCTTCTGTATGTGCGTCTTCTGCGCATGTGACACAAGTGGGTTTACCCCGGCAAGCCAACATGCTGTGTCCAAAGCGCTGGCACTTGAAACATCGTCTCGGATTCGGTATGTATGGGCGGACTTTACAATGGAGGTATGCGGCGTGGATGGAGTCAGGCAGAGTTGTGCTATTGAAAGTTAGGGCAATATGTTTGGTCTTGATTTCAGCATTGTTTCTCCGGATGGTTATTCGTCGGGCTGCTATTACTCCCAGTTCGGCTAGTTCTTCCATTTCCGCATCGGTACTCTGTAGGAGTTCATATTCAGATATGACGCCCTTTGAGTGGTTCAGGGTGCGGTGCGGGGTTACCTGTACGCTCATTTCTCCAAGATTCTGTAACGACATCAGTTTGGTGCTCTGTTCTTTTGTGCTTATTTCTACAAGGAGATCTCCGGTTCGTTGCTTTTTTGCTTTGTAGTCTTTGCCTACACAACTTTTTAGGGTGTTAGCGATGACAAATGCAGATAGGTTGGCTACCGGTACATTAGTGTTTGAGTGAAGCATAAAAAACTTCGCAAATGTTTCTGGCTTCTGTGGACTCAGTTTCTTCATATCGGTGCGACCCCTTTTCGGAGGCCGATCAGATTTTTTTGCAGATTTTTTCCATACGGCATGTACTGACTAAGGGTTCCCAATACTTTGTCGCCTCTGATTCACCCTTATACACAGAGGAAGGTCCCGGGACTCCCCGCCTGGTAGACAGACGAGGAGCCCATCGGCCGAGGATTGACCACTTCCTCGACCGCCACCGTTCAAGGTTTCTTCCTTCCACCTTTCAACCTATCGCCACGGTACGGATGACCGCTTCGGTATGGGGGCTAAAGGTCAGTGGTGGCGCCAAGCACCAACACCTCGTTACAAAAGGTGCCCCTGCGGGACTTGCTTAATTAGTATCTCTTAATTGCTCACATTATCATACATCAATGGGCATACTACAACACGTGATGAACCGCAATACACAAAAAGGTATTCCTTTAACCAAGTCTAACGAATATCCTTCAATGGCGTAGGGGTAGTGTGTCTGACTCGCAACCTACAGGTCATGGGCTAGATTTCGAACTAAATACCCCAATTTTCTTTCCAACGTAATTTACACCTTCCATCTCAATGATATTTCGGTCGTGCTACCATCTGGGTAGCAATTTAACCCGAGTTTTTAGCATTTGTTTCCACAGTTCAACGTGTGACGTCACAACCATCTCGACCAATCCTGAAGCAGTGCGACAACGCGTAACGCTTTTCCTCCTAACGTCTGCTCTAATGCTGTCGCGTTTAAGACACTTTTAGTTGGGCGCACGCACTAAGCTTGCATATGCATCGCTTACTGCGCTGTAGGCACGACACTTTCGGTTGTCCGTGCCTATAGCAGTGCCGCAGCGTCCCTGAGGGACACGTGTAAACGATAGCGCCACCTAGCGACAAGGGGTCTGAGCACATCCACGCTGGGTTGAAGAAATATTTATCCGCAATTAGTGATAACGTGGGGGGGGGGGGGTGCATTGCGAGTCTTTTTTTTTTCTTCCAAGAAAAAAAAATCGCTGAGGCTTAACTTGGTTAAGCCTGGAGAATGCGAAGCATCATCGTGTCGCGTAATTTGGAGGCGCACAACCACAGCGACGGCGCGAGGTGGGCCCCCGTTTCTCCACTGCCGTGACGTCATCGTGTCACGTGGTGTGACGTCATGTATCACGTGATTTGGAGGCGCACAGCCACAGCGACGGCGCGAGGTGGGCCCCCGTTTCTCCACTCCCGTGACGTCATCGTGTCACGTGGTGTGGCATGGCATCATCGTGTCACGTGGTGCGACGTCATGTATCACGTGATTTGGAGGCGCATAACCACGGTGAAGGGCTGAAGTGGTAGCTAAAGTAGTAGGCTTCGCATAAAAAACTACCCAAATAGAAGAAAATGTAACAACTGACTAAAAGCTAGAAAACTGGTTCGCCAGGTGTCGTTGCTGCGAGGAAAACACTGCATTTAGTAAGGCCTAGGAGCTTAAATTGCTAAATTATCTAAAGAACAGGGGCTAGTTGTCGCTCATACCTCTGCGTGCGGGCGAGCGTGCGCGAAATAAAAGTGAACTGCTGCCATTTGAGCGAGCTATCTCAGCGAAGAACCCAGCGGCGACATGTATTTACTCCAAATCGGGCGAGCAGGGCGCCGCCATCTTGTCGACGTACCTTGTAACGTGCCCGTAGTGCGCGCACGCTCTGGTTTTGTAAAGTGCGTACGCCCGCAAGACGCTGCGAGATACGTAGCATTCTGCGTTCACCCATTCGTTGCCCGCAGTCTCTGCGTGCGCCTAACTAAAAGTGTCTAACAGCAGAGGGCGATAAGACAGCAGCAAACCGCCAAGATGCGTAAAGCACGTTGATGGCGCCGAGTAGATCAAACGGGACACCTGCCGTCGATGAGATGGGCGGACGGTGCGCCGAGAAGGCAAGGAGGAAGAAAACGTTAAGTACAGTGAACTTCTAGAACGGCAGCATCCTCTCCTCGTCTTACTGCGGCCACTCGCGCGTTGCAGGGCGACGGTTTGTCCATTAGGCGGGCTGTCGAAGGCCGAAAAGCACTGGTGTGTGTTACAGCTGTGCAAGGAAACGATTGGCCGCATAAGCTTGTTTGGGATTAGCGCCGCCGTTGCTGTTACACCTTTCGGAGGCTTTCACAGTGCCACGATAAAAGCGCAACCTCCCGGCGGTATATTTTCGACAAAAAAAAAAAGCGAAACACAGACCGCCGTTTCCGAATAGCAGAACCATAAAAGTGCGCCTTTGGATTTTGTTTCGCAGGTTCAGCTACACTGGCTGCCCTTCTCCATTGTTCACTGGGGAGATTTTCTGCAGCAGGTGGGCTCGGAGACTGTGCCACGGCGCAGTTTGCTAACCGCCTCCCTTTCGCCATGCAGGTCAGTCAAACATACACACTCTATGCTAAAAAATCGAGCGATGACTTCTTGGTACAGCTCCCCAGCCCACAGTGTTGTGTCGCTATTGCTTCTCAATGTGCCCATGTTGTCCGCCTGTTACTAACCCTATCCGGTGATGTAGAAACAAATCCTGGCCCTGCTAACCTAGACACAGTCCTGACCGAATTGCAAATATTAACCGCAGGGCAAGCGCTACTTGTAGAAGAGATAAAGGACCTTAAAGTACAGCTGACAACAACAGACAAAACAATAAACGACCTTAACAACCACATGATCGATTTAGAGGCCCACTATCAGATCCTCATGCCTCTACGCCAAGACATAGAAACCCTCCAAGCGACCTCAACTAAGACAACTCGCCTTGTTTCAGAGTTAGAGGCTCGCATTGATGATGCTGAAAACCGATCACACCGTTGTAATCTGATCTTCTATGGAATCCCTGACACCACTACTAATGAGACATATGCTCAGTCTGAGGAACTAGTTATCCAGATTTGCCATGAAAACTTACAAACTGATATTAACCCCGCAGACATAGAACGGGCACATCGTTCAGGAAAACATTCAGAAGATCGGAATCGCCCAATACTAGTAAAATTCATGCACTGGAAAACTAAAGACGCTCTTTTATCAAATAGCCGAATGCTGAAAGGAACAAAATACAGTATAGGCGAAGACTTCACTCGCCCTGTCCAGAAAGCAAGAAAACATCTGCTGGCATTCGCTAAATGCAATCAGTAGCTTACTCTTTACGTTACAAAACATTGTGCATCGGCCCAAAACGGTATATTTTCGACGAGGCTTCGAACAGTGTCACAGAAATTCAGTAGCAATCATTCCGTTCCTTAAAGGAAAAAACAAACCAAGACCCACATCTAGATTTGACCTTTCATTTTCCGTAGTTTACACCAACGTTCGCAGTTATCTTCCGAAGCGAGAGCTCGTGTCCAACATCATATCATCAACAGGCAGCAATCTGCTCATCTTAACAGAAACCTGGCTAAAAAATTACGTCACCGATACCGAAGTTTTCGCAGACCGACCTGACTTCCAACCTTTTCGAAATGACCGCGAAGGTTCAAGGGGCGGTGGCGTTCTCATAGCCGTTCATATCCAAATTTTGTGTACTATGTTAAATATAAAGTCAAAGGTTGAGATACTGTGGTTACTATGTCGAGCATCACACAAAAACAGTACTACTGGGAGTTTGCTACAGGCCTCCCCATCCCACACCAGACTTTTGCAAAAAATTCAATAATAACTTACTTCATCTGACAACAAGCTACCCAAATGCCTCCATTCTCCTTTTGGGGGATTTTAACTTAACAAACATTGATTGGTGCAACCTCCCATCTTCTTCACTAGCAGGTCCTGTAGAGGAAAGGAATTTCATTGACATCTGTTTGAACTTTAATTTAACACAATTAGTATCACAACCAACGTGCGTCACGCATGAATCCGAAAGCATTCTGGATCTTATTTTGACAAATAACCCGGATGACCTCCTTTCCGTTGCATATCTTCGAGGAATTAGTGACCATAATGCCATTCATGCTACCTTCTCATTTCTTGTAACACCAAATAAGACTCAAAATAAAACTATAACACTTTACGAAAAAAGTTATTATGACGCGATAAATCATGAACTTGATACCTTTTTCCCCAGCTTCGAAGCTGCATGTCACACTCAATCGCTCCAAGATAACTGGGCGATGTTTAAGAATAAGTTAAATGATTTGGCTAATAAATATATACCAACTGCCAACATTCGCACCAGCAACCAAAAACCATGGTTTACTAAATCCTTGAAAAGACTAGAAAATAAAAAAGCGCCTCTATCGGGCGGCTAAAAACAACTCATCCCGATGGCAAACCTACTACGAAGCCGAAGATGAATATTTGACTGCGATCCGCAGCACAAAGCGTTTATTTTATGCTACTACACTTCCAAATATGTTGCGCAGTAACACAAGACAGTTTTGGCAAGTAGTAAACCCTCAACCACAACGCGCTTTTACTCTCACCAATGATTTACAAGAAACCATTACGGATGCTGAATGTGCCGACGATTTCAATTCTGCATTTGCCACTGTTTTCACGAAAGAAATCGAAACGCCCTTTTCTTTTCCTTTTTCCAATATGGAAGATACCATGCCAAACATCACATTTTGTGAAGACGAAATTTCATGCATAATCCAGAATACTAAGCTGTCGTCATCATTTGCCATTGATGGTATTAACTCTAAAATTCTAATGAACACGACACACACGGTTACTTCATACTTGTCATTGCTGTTCTCCCAGTCACTTTCTTCAGGAATCATGCCAGATGATTGGGAAGTGGGAAAGGTCGTTCCAGTCTACAAATCAGGTAACAGAAACTCTCCATTAAATTACCGACCTATCTCCCTAACAAGCGTGCCATGGAAAATCATGGAACATGTCATCTAATCTCAAATCATTCCTTTCTTAGACTAACAGCTTTTTTCATCCCTCGCAGCATGGGTTCCGCAAAGGTTTCTCCTGTGAAACCCAATTCGTTCTTTTTGTTCATGACTGACACACTAACGTGGACACTAATGTGCAAACTGACGCAATCTATCTGGATTTTGCAAAAGCCTTTGATAAGGTATCTCACCAGCGCTTGTTACCAAAATTTCAACTGCTGAACCTAGACCCTAACGTTATAATGTGGACACAGGAATTTTTGTCCAATCGTACGCAAATGGTTTTAATCAACAGTAACTTATCTACACCCCTCCCAGTAACTTCCGGCGTGCCCCAAGGATCTGTCCTTGGTCCTCTGAGGTAATTCATTAATGTCTATTAAAAACAACAGTGTATTTCTTCTAATATACGCATGTTCGCAGACGACTGCGTTATTTACCGCATAATCAACAACATATGTGACCAAACTGCTCTCCAGAACGATCTAATCAGCGTTTCAGAATGGTGACAATTCACTAATGACGCTAAATGCCAACCAATGTAAATGCATGTATTTCTCCCGCCGGCGCAGTCCCTTTTGTTTTCCTTACACAATACTTAACACACCCCTAGAATTAGTGCAGTCTTACAAATACCAAGGTGTAACCCTCTCTCATGATTTGTCTTGGAGCACACATGTCACTAACATTATTGCCGCAGCTAAAAAAACCTTAGTCTTTCTGAAACGTAACCTGCGAAACGCCCCGGAACATGTAAAATTACTAGCTTATAAATCACTTGTCAGGCCAAAACTCGAATACGCATCGCCCATTTGGAATCCGCACCAAGCATATCTCGCCGACGATTAGAATCAGTTAAAAATCGCGCTGTTAGATTTATTCATTCATTGTACTCATATAATATTAGCGTTTCATCTCTCAAAGCAGAATCTTGTTTATCACCGCTTTTCTGTCGACGTCGCATTGCCAGCCTTTCACTGTACCACAAGTTTTTTTTCGTCATTTAATCAAGCACCATACATCACAGCAGCAGCACGCATATCATATCGAAGCAGCCATCCACTTCAAGTTGCGCGCCCACGTGCCCGGACCACCGCCTTCACTGCCTCATTTTTTTTCCGAACTGCCACAGACTGGAACGGCCTTCCCCATGAGATCGCTTCTACAACCTGCCCATCTTAGATTTTGCAACTTGTATCTGACCATATTTGCAATAACTGTTTACCATGATCCTTACTGTTTGTATAAAAAGCCCCTACGGGGGACTTTTAAGGTAATAAACTGAAGACTGTCAATGTTCGCATGCAGCAACTGGGAAAAAATTCAGGGTCCGCTGCCCAATGGATAGCGGCAGTCGTTGAAGAGGGGGGGGGGGGGGGGCTTCGGGTCGCTCCTCTGCATCCGCTGGTAAAGTTTCACCACTAAGGGAGCCCTTAAGTCACGTTAAGTGCTTTAGGCGAGCGTGCTTTGTAGCAGGAAACACAGGAAGTCGCTTCGGCGCCATCGAGCGTCCATTCAGTCCAGGGACCAGGCGTCGACCGAGGAGAGATGAGCGCGCGCAGCTGGGGCGTGGTGGCGACACCTGTGACGTTACACGCATGTGCTGATCACGACATGATTTCGCGCTACGACATACTACGTCTTCGCTATATCCAGATTTTCGTTATAAACGAAACTTAAGTCTTAACGAATTACTGATTAAACATTAAGTAATTAGGTCGTAACTAATTACTAATTAACTAGCAACTGATTGTCGTAACTAAGTGTGATTGACACGTGGCGCGGACACTTTCTGAGGACGGACAAATGCTGCGGACAGTTTGCAGATCCATGAGATGTAAAGGCCTTCGCCTTAAAGGGCCTCTGAAACACCTTCCGAGGAGAGCACATCAACGCCCTTAATCTCTGGAAATTGTAATGAACACCTGAGCCAAACAATACTCCTCTACAAGCAGCAGAGGACCCACAATCACGCGCGAAAGTTGGCGAGCCTTTCCCGGGCGACTTTTTCATGCTTGCACCCTCGTCCGTCGCTCGCACCTGCGTGTACAATTTCAGAGACGGCTATTGGTTAGATTTTTTCAGGCGTCAGTCAGCTACCATGACAGCGACCCGTAAGTCGCATATCTCCAGCGGGTCAGGAAGTTCCGCTCCCGGTGGTGGGGCCGGCGGAGAAGCATCGACTACTATCGTGCAAAAAGTTTATGGGTTTAATGGGGACGTCCCAAAGCGACCCAGGCTATGAGGGACGCCGTAGTGAAGGGCTCCGCAAATTTCGACCACCTGGGGCTCTTTAACGTGCACTGACACCGCACAGTACACGGGCCTTTTGCGCGCAAAAAGTGACGAGAGAAGTGAGAAATGCGCGAAGGCGCTGAAATTCAATTTTTTTCTGCGGATAACTCAGCTTCTACAAAGCGCATTAAAAAAAATTATTGCTGGCCAATATTTATGAAGCGGGGCGCTCTAACATTGCAGGCACAGCTCCTTTGATAACCCCTTTAAGAGTGTGCCGATTTACGAAGAGGCCGGTCAAGATTACACTATCTGCCAAGCTGCAGCAATTAAGAGAGCACCACAGTGCCATTTAAGCGTACAAGAAAAAATCCTGTGCACTTCACTCGAACGAAACAAATAGACCCGCAGCCTCCGGCAAGCTAATGCATATCGCATGGACTTCATCACGTGTTCAAAGTTTAAGATAAAGCTATGAATGATAGAGTTATAGGGCGGTAAATAAAGGCCAAATGATAAACTCAAGATTGGCATTGCTGCTGTAAAGAGAGTCTGCACATCCCGTGCAGAATAGGCGTGTACGACCGCGGAGGAGAGGAAAAAAAACAGCCGAAGCTGAGGCAGAGACCGAATATCGAGCGTTAGCTCTGGAATTGTACAGTGCAGCATGTTTCCGTTCTCGATCCGCACGATAAGCACTCTCGTGAAGCAATCGTTGGTCTGGATCATCGGAAGCTGCCCGGCGGCGGCGATGTAACGTTAACGCACACGGCCTGGGGCCTGGCTGCCCTGCAAGCGAGCAGCCTACGAGCAGCGCCGTCTAGTGAATGGATTCTGCCTTATTGTGGCATACTAACTCTGGTTATATTCGGAGTACATGCAACGTGTACAGCACAAAACGACAGATCGTTTGACACCATGCGGAACATCCTGCGACTTACGGTTCGGCCGCAATAATCGTTTGAAGATCCCCGAGGGGCATGGTTTGGGAGAAGAAAGATCGCCGGTGCGAATCCCCCGCGTACGTTATGCTCCGACTCAACTAGGAATTATGTGCTCCATGTGACGCGACGAATCGCTTGACACCACCCAATCATCTGTGAAAAACGAGGGACCCGCATCGTTCATACAAATGATGGTACTAAGCTGTCCAACATCGATCGCCGCCGGACAGGGGTATAAATAGGCCGAACGAAAGTATAGTTCCAGAACTTGCGCTTAGCGGCGGTGCTCGGCTTGAGCACCGTCGCTGCGCGTAAGTTATTGCTGCGATCGCCGAGTGGCGCTGCTGCGCCTGATGTGCAGCGCCATCTATGGAAGAAAAGTAAAAACTGGGACGTTGATCGCTGCTCGCGCTGCTTTCACTACTCTATAGTGCCTAGAATATACTGGCTAGTGTGCTGAGCGCGGCCGGCGCGGTGGCACCGGAGGTAATGCCTGCCGCGGCGGCCGCATCGCGGCGCTGTGGTGCGAGAGGGTGTAAGGTGAGCGCGCGCGTCGGGGCGAGCCGGTTTCTCGCACGCGTCGCGCCGGTTGGAAAGGGCTAACCAAAGCAAACTCTAACCAAATGTAAGCACACGCGAGCGGTTGATGCAATTCAAACTAAAAAAAAAACACGTTTCACAAAACACACAATTCGGTTTAATAGAATGAATGCAGCATGTTTAATCAAAGGGGAAGTGCGAGGGGGGGGTAATGCTTTTTGGCCAACAGAAAGGACGAAAAAGCGCGTATTCAATTGCAGTGGCAACAGAGAGACACTGTCGCAGATTGCTTGCAACAAACAGACACTGTGTAGGCTTCACCTGCACAAATTAACTTTGAGTGTGATAGAGTAGCACATTTTATATTTGCCACAGCGGCAGGATATCAAACTTACAGCTTTTGACTGTATTAGTACGGGAACAGATAAAACACTACGCTATTATGAATCCATTGCAGCCTATAATTTATATAAATTTTAAAAGTTCCAAGTAAAGAGATCTTGTTACAATTACGGCTGAACGTCTCCATGCTTTTTGCCTTTTCGCTTAAAGATTCAAAAACCTTCGTGTTCAGAGCAAAGCCACCCTTAAATCGTTGCAGATATTTTTGCAAGCATTTTTGCCCAGGCAAAATCAAAATGCTCTGCTTCGGAAAGTGCTCGTAGAGCGTTGGGCTCCGCATCCTCATTAGCAAACATTCCACAATCCAGGCATCATCATAGGGCATGCTTCCCAGAGACTTTCGTCTTGCGGCCAGGAAACAAGCTCTCACAGCTAACTGCTGTTTCTTCGGGAGTGACTGTATTTTTATCTCGAGTGCTTCTTCGCTCAGTGCATTGTTTTGCTCCTTCGTTTGAGTCACATGACGCTGATCATTGGCCAAGCTTTTCTTCGTCTTTCTCAAAGCATGAGAAAAATTCTTGAATTTTTTTTGGCACTGCAAGGATCTCTCGTCATTTTTGTTCTGCACATGTTGTTCTGCGAGAGCTTCCGTAAATATTTGCAGTGCAAGCGTGACTCTCCTTTTCCATCGGTGGTCACCAAGCATTTCTCTGCAAAGTAAATACTTCTGTACGAAGTGTGCTTGCCTGCAACAGGAATCATGCCACATCCATTACAGAGGCCACGCAGAACCATTTGTTTGATTAATGTCTCTGCCTCATGGCGGGCTGTTAGCACGCGCTTTTCCTTTTCTCTTCTTCGGAAGTAAATTGTGGCAATTACAGAACCGTGCTCACGCAATGGTTTTCCAAAAGTCACCACTCTTTCGATGATTTTCTAGAAGTCACCAGCTTCGGTCTCGCAACCGGCATAAGTTAAAGCGACATTTGGCGCAGCAGGCAACTTCATCCTTGTCACCTGAATCAGAATTCCATCGAACGGGTGTCGAACATTACTTGGGCACGGACACTGCAGTATCGCTTCTCTATCACACATCGGTCCTGTTGCAATGTCTGTCTGCTCGGAATCGGAACGGTTCTGGAGTTCCTCTGATGCGCCTCCACGAGCGACGCAATGAGTGTCAAACCGCGTATCAACACCGTCGACTGCAGAGCACAACTCAGGATCCGCCAGCTCGACATTTCGCTTCCGTTTAGGTGCCGGTCCTTGGTCGCAAATGTTTCGCACCTTCCTTTTCACCGTCTTTTTCGGCACAAGACGAGGTGGATAATTTTCGAATACTGTAGGAACAGCATCGGGCTTCAGGCGTGGCTTCATTCGGGCGAGTTCATTCACGATGCCGTTCACCGTAATCTTAAAAGATCTCTCGATGCATTCGTTCTGGAAATGTTTTTCGCATACGACAGCCTTCGGTGTAAGCCTTCTGTCTGCCCTCTTGATCTTATTTGCCCATTCAGCAAGCCGTGATGGGTCCGCCTGTGCAGTGAACAAAGACGCCTTTTCTTTGTTAGCCCGATAACCGCTTCGACACAACGGAACAAAACACGTCCTCTCTTTGCATTGCCGCTTAGCCTTTAACATTTCAGGATGTTTTTGCTCATGTTTAGCGTCTTCCAGCTTCACAATCCAAGAGATGATGCTTGTCAAACATTGATTTCACACGAGCAATCGCGCGAGGCTGCGGTATCGGCGCGACGGCAGACGACGGGAGTTCGGCGGCTTTCGCGCACCCACCCGACCGGCAGTGCCCCTTGCGGCCTCTCTGCGCAGGCATCGCGGCGGGGGCCTCGCCCTCCCGTACGAAACGCGCGCGCTGCGCACACAAGCCAGTATATTCTAGGCACTATAACTACGCTTCCTTGCACGCGCCCGCACTGTCACGATGTATCGCCGGCATTGCCGCTTCAAGACGATCGTTCAGTCTGACGCGCAGTTCGCGAATCCAAACTAAATTAAAGGGGAGAAGCTGATTACTCGCGCATACTGTGCGGAGCAGACGATCGACGACGAAGAGGCCCATTTTAATGTAAAATGTGTTTCTCTGGTACGTGATAACGTCGTACAGTACGATGTGTAAGTAGAGGTAAGTCCACTGCATAATTAATGCTCGAAATACGTGTAGTGCTATCAGCTCTGTGAAATAAAGCGAGGCCGCGTCTCCTGAACTCGTGCTCGGTGCAATTCGCAATGCATTACGACGACAAGGAGGATGTCGCCACGGCTTTGATGTGCGCCGCAGCCGAACAAGCGTCATGATGACAGCGGCGCGCTTCTCAGGGACGGCCTGCCGGCCTGTATGCCTGTCGTCGGTAGGCGTCAGAAAAATGCGCCGATAATGTTTCTTCTCGTTCATACCAAGCCCCGGAGTAGAGGAATGTCACAAATGAATCATTTTTGAGGATCGTTGTCCAATACCGAGTTGCTGGCAGAAGTGATAACTGCGATACAAGCAAATTTCTTCCCATAACCGCTTTGCTGATGCCTAGTCCGTCTGGCCTGTTGTGTGCTTGCTCCGCTGCTGAAGGCGTCGCGGAAATCTATCATGTCTTTAATTAAATGTGAGACGAGGTTCACAGTTGAAACGGTGACGCGGGTAGCGCGTTTATTACAGCGCTGGCCAGTTCCGAAGCGCAGTCAGCTGCGGCATCGATGCGAAACGGTTAGGCTTAGCGACGACTACGGGAGCCAGGGAGCAGCGTAGTTCGTCGCCCGGCGCATCCGCGGGCGGCGTTGTTGTCGAAAGCTCGACAGTCTCGCTGATTGCTTCAGAGGCTTGAGACAGGCATTCGGAAGGCTGGAAAATTGGGCAGCGAGCGACTTGCCTGCGCGTCGTTTGTCACTTCTTTTCGCGCACGGTAGGGGAGACTCGCTGACCCTCCGAAGAGCGTGGCCGCATACTCGCATGTTCACGGTACTCTGTCCCTGATCACCCTGTACATACGCGTTTGCTTGTTCATTACGGCTTTAATAAAGTATATTTTGCAGATCCAGGGAAGGAAGTATGCGCAGCGGAGGAGCAAAAATGTTTCTACACATAACCCGATCGCCGAGTCGTGAGGATGATGAACATTAAACCCTGTGAACCCAGGCATACTGTTCCTTTAATTTATTTCAGTTCTTAAGCCATGTTTGTACTTAATTTCTGCGAGAATATTAGCTTTGCAGAATATCGTAAGGCCTGTGGCCCAAATGTGGTGCTCCGTGTTAGTGTGCCGAACTACAGGCCCGAAACAAGCATTACAGCATCACGACACAACAATACTAATTCGTACAGAGGGCAAAATGCATGTCTAGAACGGCCGAACTGCGTTCTTCCGGCCGCTCAGAGCTACGTGCGCGACGCCTAGCGATATAACGCCTGGTTCAAGACGACGGAGTGTGGGCATGCGTGGCCAAACTGATAGCGCGGCCTGTCTTTTCGGGGCTCGCAGGCGGCCGCGTCTTCATCTCCTGCTTTTGTCGTTAGTAGCGCTGATTTGCGCTACCGTCTGCGAAATGACATACGCGGCAGGGCGCACACCACTGAATTTTTTTTTTTTACATTCTTTTTGTGCGCTTGCAAAGCTCTGGCGAGGAGCAATTCACCGCATCACATACGCGCCGGTGTACTGCATCGTCATCGCGGCTACGAGCCTTAGATAAGGGAGCGAGGTTTGGAATTTTGGCGTTCTTCGGCAAATGCCAAAATAGGCATGTGATTATTGAAAGCATACTGGGGCCTTAGGTGAGGTGGCTGTCGTCGCACAAAAAGAAAGTAAAAAGAAAAGAAGTCAGTGGTGTGCGCCCTGCCGCGTATGTCATTTCGCAGACGGTAGCGCAAATCAGCGCTACTAACGACAAAAGCAGGAGGTGAAGACGCGGCCGCCTGCGAGCCCCGAAAAGACAGGCCGCGCTATCAGTTTGGCCACGCATGCCCACACTCCGTCGTCTCGAACCAGGCGTTATATCGCTAGGCGTCGCGCACGTAGCTCTGAGCGGCCGGGAGCACGCAGTTCGGCCGTTCTAGACATGCATTTTGCCCTCTGTACTTCCTCCGTTTTGTTTCACCGGGGCCGCGTACGTCATCGCGAAGATTGCGCCACGCGCAACTCTCCCGTCACACGCGCACACACAGCTAGCAGAGCGTCTGCTCCGGCGGCGCCTCGACTTTCCACGGCCCGCCGCTGCGGCGCTGGCGTCGCCCTTCCAAACTTGAGCTTGGGTTTCCTATATCTTCATCATGTGATATATATGAGTGGTTGCTATGCAGGGGCCACACGCGGTTGCCATTCTCAAGCTATGCCATACATGACCTTGGCTTGCAGTCAAACACGACATTTAGTATTGCGTGTAGTACAGCTAACGCTCTCAAAAATTCCGGCCTTCCCGCGCCGCCATAGAGCTTTCGACAACATCGCGAGGCATGTCTACAGGTGATGCAGGACAGGCGGGCAACTTGTAGGGTGCATAAATAAATTTACAAAGAGCGGACACTCCGTGAGATCTGGCCCCAGGAACTGCGGCAGAGATTAGCCGGTAACCAGTCTTTTTAGTCGCGCCACCAGAGTTCGCGCGCGTGTGATCGGTGACGGAGCGGACGAGGCAGAACGAAACCAGGAGAAGGTCCTCTGCATCTGTCTTTGAAGCTAAACTCATGCGGTTTCTGACAACGGCAAGGTGAGATTTTTTTTTTTTTGCACAACCACTGTGCATTTAAAGAAGCAGTTTCCGCTAACCACGCCGGCCGTTGCTTGAATTATGCAGCTCGTGAAAAGGTGCACACGCTTCGCGGCTTGCCTGCTGTTCTGGCGCGGTTCCTGGTGCTCTTGGTCCTTCTGACAGCGGCAAGGTAAGAAGCGTTTAGTCTTTGCTCATGTATGCTGTGTTTCAAGCAGATTCGCTGAGCTCGCCCGCCGGACCAATATGGTGCAGTTGTGACAGGCACGCCTACACCATCCTTCACCCTGTGGATCAACGCGTTCACTAAACAAAACGTCCTCTCACGACGTCGCGTGCCGCTGAAGACACTAAGTTAGACGGATTTATAAACTTGAAACAGTGCGGATGTATCTAACCCTTTCACTGCATTTATATCACGCACTGAAGGACAAGTGCTAGCTAAATAGAGCTGCGATATGGGCAGCTTGACAAACTTCCGCCGCCTAGTACATAGGTGCATGGGCAAACACGGTACGAGCGTGCAATAAAGCGTTTGCAATTAACCGAGCTGCAACAAGAAAATCTCGCTGCAGAATGTCGAGTCTCGGCTTCATACAGATAGTGCAGAGTGTTCGTAATATGTGAAAACGCGTTTCTGTTTGTTTATCGTTTTCATTGCGCCCAAATTCATCCCCGCCCTCAACCACACCTAGATAAGCGGGCGACATCAGCGTTTCCCGACAAGCAAATAACCGAGAAAGAAGGTGTGCGTGTCTGTGGCTCCAGAGATTCAACGGTGCGCTGTCACCTCGGCTGCAGACAGGCAGGCGCAGCAAGTACTGCGCATGCTGTTATGCTCTAGAATAGCCTAATGCTTGACTGGAGTAACCACGCGCTTCGTGTCCAGCAAGCAAGCTATTTGGCAACACTATTTCTTGAGGCGTATTCGTACCGAGGATTCGAAGCGTCACCCCGAATCCGCGAAGGAGCAGAATATCCGTTACGGTCCAATCAGAACTCACGGTCTGAATACGGTTCGCCTATTTAAACACAATCACCAGTTCCGAAGAGCACTAGCATTTGCTCCCGATCAGATTGAAATCTGCCATTAGAACGCGCGCGCTCTCGCCCTCCGTCCTGACCCTGGTGGGGCTGTAGAGAATGAGATTTCGTTCGCCGCTCTGAATAAGGCCATAAGCTCCGTGGACATCTGTAAGGTTTCTAATCACCAGTAGTGTCGGGGTGAACTCGGTCGACCGACTAAAAACCGACCAAAGAAAAATATGAAGGAACGGCGCGGTAAGCCCACAGTTAGGGATCTAAGGGGAATTAATAACGCAAAAAAAAGCCAGAACTAAATTCATAAAACTGCGCCGGTAGCGTGGCGTTATTCCGCCCTCTTGGAGAAAGAACGCCGACGAATGCCACGACCCTCTTAATAACCGCGACTGAGCGTGCTAAGAGCCCCCGGTTCGTCGCCAGGAGTCTGCTCTCCGAAGCGGCCACCACTTCGTAGCAGCGAGTAGGATAAGTGGGGACGAACAACGGCGGCCAGAATCTCGGGCCGGGGATGCTGCGCGTAGGAGACCTGCTCCAGCCCGCAGGCGTGAAGAGTCCGCAGGAGCATTACCGTCGCCCAAGCGATCAAAGAAAAATCGTCGGCTGATCCCTCTAGTCTAAGGCGCCAAGACCCCTGGGTGCGTCAGCGAGAAGCAGGAGCCGGCCGGCAGAGAAGCAAAAATCAAGTTCGAGCGCATCGTAGTACATACACCAGCACTTCGCCAAAGACGACGCAGCGCCCCAGAGGTGCGCGAGGGAGAGGGGGACACCGCTCGGCCGCGACGCTCTACCGGACTACTCGGACCTTCGAGGAGGGCTTCATCGGAAATCTCTTCGACGTAGCGTGTGCAGTTGATGAAAATGCTTGGGGGGTCCAAACATGTTCAAACCAGAATCAAGCTTTAGGCGCTTATTTACCCGCCCTCTTTGCAGCGGATTCAACGTCGTTTTGCAGTCTCCAGAGAACTCTTCATCCGCATTACCACGCATGAAACAGCAATTAAGTTTTAATATTGGACTCACGCGCAACTTTCTAAAAGCTGCAATATCGGGCCTTTTTTAGCGCAACGCTTAACCCCACAATGAAACAGCAAGACTAAATGCAAAGACACTACGATATAAAAATCATGTAGCCCAAGTTTGGTGATTATAGAAGGAGCCCCACAGCATAAGAAAGGTTCCTGTTCCGCGTTTTAATGACCCGACGATGATAACGGAGGTTGCGGTCGCGTTAAAAAGAGAAAAAAAACACATTGCTCGAGATGAACACAGAACAAGGGTCAGGCTCCCCGGCGCCGTAGCGCTGCGCATCAAAAATTTGCGGGATCGAGAAATGGAACAGAGCAACTGGGGTGACATTCACGCTCAAGGATTCTGTTACAAGATACGAAAAGCGCGTGCTGCCGAAGGAACGACGCATAACCCTGATCTCCAGCACGTTGTCCTCTCTGCCCCTTGTTTCAACGCGCCCTTTGACAAAAGCCACATCGGATGGAAATACGTTCCACGTGTCGAATCCTTTCACGTTTGCACTGTAGGCGTAAAAAGAAGTCGAGCATGACAAAAGTGGACTACCTGCGTTGCATGCTGCGGAACCTTGCCTCCGACGCTGGCGCTTCCGAATCGGACAGCCTCGTGTGCTGGGCTTGAGTAGGGGCGGCGCGACTTTCCCCTTTATTAAGGGGCGCAGGGACGCATCTGGGGCGCCACCTAGAGTAAAGAAGGCCCGTGGGTTCACAACGCCTGCTAAAGATGACGTGTTCAACGGCGCCGGCAGACGCAAGCTGTCCTTTTATCGTTCCCAACTATCTTTTGAAACGCAACGCAAGGCTGCGATAACACTTTGTCATTGAGGAAACGAAAAAGCAAGCAATCAGGTAGTATCATGAACTGCGTTTCGGGGTGATCGTATCGGGCGAAACCAGCATAACACAGGAGCGCCAGACCTACTGCACTGCGTGGTCGCAAAGGCCCACTGATGTGTCGAGAATAACCGTATTTACTCGATTCTAACGAGCACATTTTTTTTCCGAGAAAACTAGTCTAAACATGACATGCCCGTAAGAATCGAGTACGAAAATGAACCTACGTCAAAACACTATATTACCATCGGGATCACAAAACCAGCCGACGGTAGTCTCGGCTGCCTTGCCGTCCGTATGCGCTCGCCTGCAAGACGCCGTACCGCGGCACGCAGCATTGCAACGAATGGAAACTGTCTTTTTTACACTTTGCAAACGACATTTCCATGCACGAAAGCACAAAAGCAATGAATCATCACAAAGTGCTTGCTTTGGGTGGTCTGGTGTCTCCAGAAAATCCGCCCGGCCGGCGAACAGGGCCAACTGGGTCCACGAACGCTGTTGGTTTATTGTTCCGGTTCCCGGAAACTGTAATCGCGAGGCAACACCGCAGCAACCTGTCTCGTTTCTCTGCCGTTCGTGCAGTGTGACAAGAAGTTGTGGGACGAGTTGGTTAAGCGACTTGTTGACGGCTCGCTTGCGCACGTGTTTGGTTGATGTCATTGCTGTGTTTCCGCAGTGTGACACGGGCTTACTCGGTGGCGGAGTCGTCTGTCGTCGGGCCACGCGCATCCTACACCAGCAAGAAGGACGATCGCGTTCTGCAGCCGTGTCAGTGAGCGAGCGCTCACCTCATGCGATGCGTGGGTCATACTGCAGATGATCCGCATGCACGTCCTCTAGGCGAGAGGCGGTCGGAGTTGGTCGGCTTGGTCGAAGCCGTCAATTCCGCAGTGGCCGGGCACCCACAGTGCACGAACTGCTTTACTACATACGCAGCGCTAGGCTCTCCAGGCTTGCGCGAATTTCGCAAAGCGACTGGTAAAGGTGACCACGGCTCTGCAGGTGGCAAGGGCGGTGGTCGCATAGCAGAGCACACCCGGGCGCCGGCGGAGCAAAGCTGATCAATATGTCCAACCTCATTTGGATGCCCAGCAGCTCCGGCGTGGTGGATGAGGTAGGACACGCGCTGTTGTCCGTGCAGGCGCTGGGTGAGGATGGTCGGCGCCACTGCATGTGAGCAGCTTTCGCTTGCCACAGAGCCGTCGCTGTAGACGCTGAGGTGGGCTCGCGGTTCCTCAGAAATTGCGTCTCCAGCTGGCTGCTCGACAGCGCACAGCGGAGTGCTGCGCTTTCCCACGATGCGTGCGATGACTGACTGAACCTCTGAAGCAGCACGCCATAGCGAGCAAACGCCTTAGGGGGGCGTGGCGCTGGTCAGCTGCCCATACGTACTCGAGCAGAGCTGCTCCCATGCACGGCAGTGCATAGTTGCGTAAGCGCTGCAGTAGCGGCCGCCGTCCGGTGCGCGGAGGATCCTGTTAATGTGGTGCAATGCCTGCTTCGTGGCCTGCGGTAGTAATTGTCACGCGCCCGCCTCGGCCAGCATCTGAGCGTACTAGGGATTCTTTGGTAGGGCGAGGTATTCGCGCAGGGATTTGCGGTGTTGAACCTCCACCTTTTGCCATCTTCGTTTGCGCGCCGTAAGGAGCCTACGCGCATTGAGAGCGGCGCCCAAAGTGGCGCCGTTGTAAAAGCCGCAGCGCGGCTTGCTAACAAATACCCTTGCCGCGAGCAGTGAGCTTCTGTATTCGGCGACCGTAGGCCTCTTCATCTCTGAATAAGCTTTTGTTGCGCGGGCCGGAAGGAAAGGCGCTCATCGTGGACCACAGCCAGGTATGGCACCGAGCAGCTCCACGACCGCGGAGTCGTGTCAGTTCAAGCGGCGGCTGTCTAGCGCGCGCGAGCGCGACACGCAGGCCATGGCGATGGACGTGGCAACACAGAGCGAATGGCCGAGGACACGCAAACGCAATTACGGCGATAGCTCCCAGCGGGCACTTGCGCACGCGGAGTGCCTGGCCTGGTGGTCCCACACATCACAGGGCAATGTCATCTGCTTATAATCGTATGTAGTGCACATTGTGTCGAGCGCCCATGGGAAGCTAGCCCGGCACCACCGACATAGGCACACTAAACACAAAGCGCCACAAACACAAGCCCTGCGGCCAGCCCAGGTCCACAGGCTCAGACAGTGCGCCTCGAACTCGCATGCCCACAGCGCACTCGCCTAAAAAGCCCCGTATCAGCCTGTACATAGCGTAAAAAACGCCCGCTTACGTCAGCCCCCTCAAGTGTCGCATATGAAACGCGCTCGACATGTCTAAGAGCAACAGCAGGCATTGCAACTTGCGTCGCCCACGCGGCGTCCTCGAGCGCCGCTATGGCCGTGATCGAATCCGCAGTGCAGTGCCTCACGCGGAAGCTCGCTTCCTCTCGTAAAACAAGATCCCATCCGTAGCCGGCTCATTAAGACGCTGCCAATCCGTATGCTCCATGAGCTTAACCGCCGCAGATATTGATGTCCCACTGGTCGGTATCCGGTCAGCTCCGTGGGTGGGTGTCCTGCCTTGATACGGGACAAAGGGAGAAACGAGTGCCGGGAACCAATACTCATGAAGAACCCCGTCTTCCCAAACCAATCCTGCTGTAGGAGAACTTGACGTTGCTCCGCGCCCAAGTTGCACGAAGCACTTCTCGGCGAAATCCAGCTCGGATGTGCTGCCGCTGATTTTTCCTCCGCCTCCGCGTGCGCGAGGACGTCTTCGGCTGCCAATAACTAGCACCGACGTTTGGAAAGCACGGCAGGCGCAGTTCGCTAGCTGATGTGCCTCCTGTCGTACTGAAACGACAGCTATTGTCTGCGAACTCTGACGGTGCCTCCACCTCCCATCGTTCCCGATCCCGGACCCGTCGCCAAGGGGCTGGAACACCTCGGCCAAACTTTGTTCCAGCCGCTCCTCCTCCTCTCACTGGCGCTCCAGCCGAAACTGCTCCCGATTCCTTCCCACCACTGGACTCCAAGTCGACTCCTCAAAGAGCCCTCCACGAAAAATCGGGTGAGCTGGGCAGTTGCGACTTTTCACTCTCAGCAACCTCAGTCTCGCGATAATCTCGCGATTCAGAGCTGCAAGCCCTGTGCGAAGAGATAACATCCCTTAAAACTAACAACCATACACTCCAAGAAGAAAACGCTTCTTTAAAACGTCCACCCTCTGCACCCAATCCACCACATCAAGCAAATACCACTCTACCACTTCAACCTGTTCCCACCGTCACGCCTCAGGCGCTCCCATCCACTCCCCCTCAACCCAAAGATACCACCTCCAGTCCTCCCTCTAAGTGGAAAGCTACCTCCCGCTAAGAACGCTACATTAATTTTGCCGACCTCGAGGAATTTGAAGCTCGCCTAGAGGGAAAATTAGAGCGTAAAATTGATGCTAAATTCGAAGCAAAATTTGCTCAGTTCTCCCGACAAATCCAACAGTTAATGCTCATGTTCTAACAACAAATGCAACACCAGATCCAAAAACTCAACACGCTCATGCAATCAATACAAACACGCGTCACAGGCCTTGAAGCTAGGGGAGACGCAACGGCCGCCCTGCACATGACGGGGGTTAAACCTTACGGTCGCATGCCGGATGTTCCAACCCCCAAACCCATCTTAACTTCACCCACACTTCACAATGGTGCCCCGTCACCTACTTAATGTGTGGCAATGGAACTGCAGGGGCTTTGCCGCAAGCGAGGCAACCTGCAGCAGAATGTCCAAAATTCGGACATCCTCCCTGATATCATCGCCCTCCAGGAAACTAAAGGCCCAGTGAAACTACCTGGCAATAAACCATGCTCCCACCTAGATGTCACCACTCCCGACACAGCTATTCTGATTCAACGCAACCTGCCGGCCGTCCAACTCTCCTTAGACGACGTTGGCGTAGACTGCGTCTTGCTCGAACTCCTCCCTCGTAAAAGGGGCGACCAAAGCCTCTTCATTCTTAACCTTTATAGCTCTCCAAAAGACAGAAGATGCGACTTCAAAACCCTTCTTTACCGTGTCGAAAAGCTCGCGCACCATTAAAGTCTCATCATTGTGGGAGATTTGATTACGCTTGCCGTTACCGCACCGCCAACAGAAAGAGTAAAAATCTTTGATTACGAGCACAGGAACTGGGCTTCACCCTTGCTACTGACCCTCACACTCTCACCCGCGTAGGAAACAGCGTGTCTGTTGACTCTTCACCTGATCTAACATTCTGCAAAAAAAGTGCGGTTGGACATGTGGCTCAACACTGGGGACACCCTCGGCAGCGACCACTATCTCCTCGCGACCACCCTCAGCACGTCACCGTACAGTCCGAAAGATCGCCCGACCCTAATCACGGATTGGGACAAATTTCGTTCCCTACGTGCTCAGAACGCCCGAACTCGGATTAATAACCTGGACGTGCGCATCTCCAACCTCGAGGCAGATGTCTCTGCTACTACTAAAGAATCACCCACCACGGCTGATCAATCCAATACAGACAGCCGACTCCTCCACCTATGGCATACCAGCGAAAGCACGCAAAACAGATGGAAAACACAGCGCCACAACAGAACGCTTCGGCGTCGAATAGCTCACATAGACAAACATATTGAGGCGCACAGTATCGCACTGAATACCCAACAATGGGGTGAAGTTTGTGAAAACATGCGTGATCTTAAAGATCCGTTAATCTTAAGGACCAGCGGTTATCCTGCCTTCGCATTACATGCTCTGCGCAAGCCCACTTATTTCTCTTGATTTCGACTAGAATGTGATTAACCAACGTTTGTTCCCTCACCCACTCCGCCCGCTTCTGATCTCTCAAAGTTACACCTATCACTTTTCTTTCCAAAGCTCGTTGCGTTGTCCTTAACTTAAGCGGAACCCTCCTAGTTAGCCTCCATGTTCCTGCCCAATAGGTGAGTACCGGTAAGATACAGCTGTTATACTTTTCTCTCGAGGGATATTGCTAAACTGCCATTCATGATCTAAGAGAACCTGCCATATGTGCTCCAACCCATTCTAATTTTTCTAGTTATTTCCCTCTCATGATCTGGGGCAGTGGTCACTACCTGCCCTAAGTAGACATGTTTCCTTGCTACTCCCGGTACCTGGCTGCCATTACTGCCGTTACAATTACTGCGGTAAATTGTGGGGCATCCTGTTCATGGCACGTTTGCTCTGTGTCATCATCTGGGGCGTCAGTATCCCTGTCATCATCTGAGAGCTCCTCTGGAGCTTCATCGTGCATTCTCATGCACACATTGTGCATTGCAGCGCAAGTGACCACAACTTCTGGCGCCTTTCGCACCGACACTTCAAGAACCTTAGTAATACACATCTCCAGCGCCCCTTCATCAAACCAAAAGCTCGCTCAACAATACTGGGCGCTTTGGCATGAGCCTTGTTGAATCGGATCTCAACAGGGCTGCGTGCGTCCTTGTAGGGTGTGGTGATGGCGACTGGTGAAGTTAAACTTGGATAGCCGGAGTCCCCAAGACGGCGTATCCCACAGGTGAATAGAGGTTGCCAATGTATAGCGGACTGTTTCTGAGTGCTCTGGCATTATGGACGCTTCCAGGGTACGCAGTAAAGATATCGAAGAATATGCCATGATGGTCCCACACTGCTTGCAGTTGATTTGAATAAAAAAATTGTTTCCGGCAGAAATAATCTTTCTGCATATACTCAGGCGCTTCAATTCTCACGTGACAGCCAACAATTGCTCCCACCAAGCCATCAAAGCGGTCACTCACAGAAAGGGCTTTAAATCCTGCTTCAATCTGTGGGAGTTCATTTTGTTTAGGAAAAAACACCATTATGTCCAGATTCTTTATAATGAGGTCAAGTGCAGAGGTGACCATTCGGAAAGTGGTGGTCCTTGGGACGTTAAAACAAGCCCCCGACACACGATAAGAGGTTCCGCATGCGAGCCAGAACAGGAACATCGGGAGGTGTACCTCTCAGCTTCATCCGTGGGTCCTTGAGGGTTGGTTTGGCCCACAGCAGATTCATCATTTCTCGGAAGTGCTCTCGAGTGATTCTGAAGTGATGCTTGAACTCAAGCTCCTGATTGTGGAGATACTCAAGGAAGTGGTGGTGGTGGTGGTGAAAACATTTATTAAGAATGAACAGGAGGTATGTTTGGATCACCCCGTAAGGGACCGATCGTTACAAACACTAGGTGGAGGTCCCTAGTATGGGACCCCAGCGGCGGTTGCCGCCGCCCGGGCGCGCCCGACTAAGGCTTGTTGGGCCTGTAAGTCGTGGCAGCCGAGCAGGGTCGCCTCCCAGTCCTCCCGGGTTGGGTTGGGGATGGGGGGAATAGCGGGGTTGGAGGGGCAGGCCCACACCATGTGATAGGTGTCCGAAGACACTGCACTACAGTGTGGGCAGCTGCCGCTAAAGGAGGGGTCAAAATGTTTTAGCGCTGCCGGGCACAGCAATGTATTGGTGAGAAGCCGGAGAAGGAGCCGCTCATCCGCCTTCTTCAGGCCTTTACATGGGCTACGGTAAAGGCGATGACAATTTTGATATTTTGTAATATCTGTGAATGTATAGACCGGATTAAAATCGGGTTCCTGATCGGATGGGGAGGAGAAAACAGCCCGGTGAGAGAGCGCGCGGGCGGCTGCGTCTGCTGCCTCGTTTCCTGCCAAGCCCTGACGAGCAGGGGCCCATATAAGGTAACGGTTGAGCGGGGTCCATATCCCGTATGCAATTTTGGTAGATTCGATAGGCTAGGAAGGGAGTGCAGCCTTGTTCGGCGTTCCGACAGGCCCCTCGCGAGTCGGTGATTATGTATTTTGAATCGGAATGTGAGGCCGCGAGAGCAATCGCGACCTCTTCTGCTTGTGTTACAAAGCTGGCTTGGAAGGTGAGGCCGTGAACTGTGTTGCTCTTGTTAACTACCGCGGCCGTGTACCATCCCCCGTGGTGAGGGCCGGATGCGTCCACGTAGTATACACCTGTTTTGTGGTCATAATGTCGGGCTAGCGCTTCCGCTCGTGCCAGGCGCCGACCATTATGGTCTTCGTGTGACATGTTTGCTGGAAGAGGCCGCACGTGGAGGGTAGGTCTCCACAGTTCTGGGATGCGAAACCTGTCTTCCATTGGAGGGGTGTGTTGGATATGAAGTCGAGCAAGAAGGCGGCGAGCCGACTCCGTTAGCGACAAGCGCGTGTACTGGTTTGTAAGGTGCGCCTCCCGGAGCTCCCGGAAAGTATTCACCACCCCTAGAGCCATAAGCCGGCTGTTTGAAGTAGTGATGGGGAGGTCAAGGGCATACTTAATAAGTTTGCGAAGGATGACCTCAAGCGCATCCCCCTCTTGTTTCCGTAGGTGGAGATAAGGAGTCGAATAGAGAATTCGACTGGTTACAAAGGCGTTTGCCAGCCGCAAGGCATCCTTACTTCGTAACCCCCCGCGTTTGTTGGAAACCCGGCGGACCATGCGGCCCACCTGGTCCCCCACCTTACGGAGTTTGGCCAATGTAGTGTCTGGCCGCCTGTGTTTGTGGATGTTGTGGGTTCCTACGTGGACACAGGCCACCACCCACCGCGGGTTCGAGCTTCGCGCGAGCCAAGGGCCCCGATCAGCCGTCACCACACACACACTGGGACACCGATGCGGTGCACTCAACCTCCGCTGGGAGGAGAGCGATTCGCCGCAAAGAAATAGGCCTCCAAGTTCACAAAGGAGACGTTTATTCACATCGTCCTCCAGCTGATACACACACACTCAATAGTCACCCCGTCCCGGGGGCGCGCGAGGAGCCAGGCTCCGCTGCGCGCACGAAGCGACTCGAGTAATGCGCACCGCTAGCACGCCGCTGCAGGAGAATGTCCCCGCGGCAGTGCTGTGATCTCTCTCTCGTGTCGACCGTTGGGCCGGTTGCGAGAGAGAGTGGGCATTCAACGCAAGGTACGCCTGTCAGAGGTCGCTGGACCCCGCTGGACAGGCTCGAGCCGCTGCAGGTCAGAGGACACGTGCGGGCGAGCTCGAGTAAGCACTGGTCCGAGGGGCAAAGCCCGGCACGGACAAACAGTAACGTACGCACCTTACGCTGTCTCGGAGGGATCTCCCTCTGGGCCCCGCTCGGACGGTCGCGCGGCGCGCGGCCGCCCAAAGCGGGGTCCCGAATTCCCGCCAAAAGGCGCCAATGGCAAAGGCCCTTGGGGAGCCGGGGCGGAGCTGTGGCTAAATGACAGTGATTAGTCACCCAGCCGCCTCTCCACCGCCTGAGGCGGGAGCAAGGGAAAGAGGAGAAACGACGCGGTAGGCCGGCACAGCCGCGCAAAGGCGACGGCGGAAAGCCAGATTCCCACAATGTAGAGTCCTAGTACCCATATCTCGTCACTTTCGCCTATGGGTCCATTCTCAAGACAAAGAAAGATTTTAGTTGGGCACTTCTGCGAGGGGCGGAGGTGCACAAATTCCGATTTTTGAGGGGACAAGGAGTATTGACCTCTACGTTACGCAGCAGTAGGAACCACTGCCCTGTAAAATAAACACAGCAGTCACAATGCTCAATTACAAAGAGGACTGTCACAATAACATTGTTAAGCAAAGTTGCGTGCCAATTGCATTTGACATAATTCAGTGAGGTGTGTAGCTCCTGATGATCGTTCTCGCGAGTACACTGGACATAAATTCATATTTGAGCCTTTTTTTGGACAATACATGCGTTTCATTCAGGCCGTCCTCTGCATAATTACAAAGTAACGAATTGCATGGCAGGAAAAACTCGTACTACTCTCTCGATCTCGAATAGCGCTACGCAAGCAAACGAAAATACTTCGCCTGCCACAGCGAGTCGCGATCCCCGTAATGTATGTACAGCAATACCTCCATATGTACCCCTACACCCAAACTCAAATTCCTCTTTTCCAAACCAGTATTGCATCTACCTGCCCCAACGGCGACGGGAACAGTCAAATGGAGCGCGGCAAAGCACGCGCATTACGGAGAACGAGTACCACCAGCCATGAAACGCAGAAAAAGAAGTGCCTACCCTTCGGTTGCTCCGTGATAGGACCATCTGGACGAGTATACTCGAGGAGCATGATGAAGTTAGCATCAATAATAAAATTCAGGGAGGCGCTTTGTTTACCTAAAGTGCGGTGAGGAACAAGCCTTAAGCGTGGAGTTGCTGCTTGTGTCACTGATGTGTGGTTAACATATTAAGCTTCGCCTCTAAGAGTGCAACGCGACAGCGTCTTGCAACGCTGCCAGGGAGTCCACAGAACGCCATCGCCCGTTCGGCTCTACGCCTCGCTCGACCGTAAATTGGTTTTTCAGGAAAGGAAATGTGTCTGTCTGGCATATCTCGGTGGACACCTGGACCTCGCCGTAAGGGAAGGAAGGAAGATGGGAGTGAACGAAGACACCGTATTCACTAGACGCACCTTTGTTCATTCCAAACCATCGAGCTGGCATGGCGGAGTGGTTAGCGTGCTCGTCCTGCAATCCGGAGACCCTGGTTCGATTCCCCAACTCGACCAATTTCCTACTCGATTTTATTTATTTACTTATTTTACTTGGAGCATCACTATACCATCCATTTAATTGGTTCCATGGTTACTAGCCAAAGTACAATTGGCACCGTTAGAAATTCGCGCACTGTGACGTCACCACGAATAGAAAAGCGTGACATTTCTGTCGACAGCTGCTGCTTACAACGATGAGGCATTAAAGGCTGCCTCCTTAAAAGCACAATCGCGTCGTTTTCTGAGAGCGGGAACATTGCGCGCCTGCTACAAGCAACGAGAGGCGCTGCCACCTGTCATGTAATTACACAATGCGAATAAAACACGCAACATTATTGCAACAAAGTAACAAACAAACTACTAACAGCGCGTTTTAACTTGTTTTATTAACAATTTTTCAGTACATAGGAGTGCAACTGTCCGAACATCTTAGTTCCATTTGTATGCCGCAAGGCGGCGTGTGTAGTAGACACGTTCCAATATGTAGACATGTAGACGGCTTCCTAGACATTACACTAGACTCTTGTCGGACGTCTAGAGAACTGGGACACACCCGTAGTACTTTGTTATAAAATATTTACGCAGCTGCAAATTTCTAATAAATAAAACGCAAAACATCTCTCTGAAAAGAAATAGTTGCCATTATGAGCACAAACGTCTGGCAAGACGGCATAAAAAATTTCAAAGCTCAACAGTGTCTTTGTTATGATATTGGAACTTTTGCTGTTTTCGTTGCTGCGGAAATGTGGTTGTTTTTTGACTCATCAAATAATATGTTGCCACTAAGCATTTTTAGTAAAAGCGGGAAGTTGTAGTGTTGGTTCAGAAATCTGCCACCAAGGTTATTCACATACGCCAGGCAACAAATTTTTAAACAAATCTAGAATTTTGTTATAAATATTTATGCAGCTGCAAAATTTCATTTAATAAAACGGAAAGCATATCTGCGAAAAGGAAAAGTTGCCATTATGATCATGAAGGTCTGGCCACACAGCATCAAATATTTGAAAGTTCAACGACAATGTCTTTGTTATGAGATTGCAACTTTTGCTGTTTTCATTGGGGCAGAAAGGTGGTTGTTTTTGACTAAGCAAATAATATGTTGTCATTAAGTATATTGAGTAAAAGCGGGAAGTGATAGTTCTGGCACCGATATCTGGCCACCAAGGTCTCACGTATGTCTTGCAACAAAATGTAAATGAAAAAAAATGTAGAATTTTGCTATAAAATATGCAGCTGCGAATTTTCAATAAATAAAAAGCAAAACATATCTCCAAAAAGAAATAGTTGCCATTATGAGCACCAACGTCTGGCCACACTGCATCAAACAAATTTTTAAAACTCAACAACAATGTCTTTGTTATGAGATTGTAAGTTTTGGAGTTTTGATTGCGGCATAAATGTAGTTGTTTTTGACACAGCAAATAATATGTTGCCATTAAGCATTTTAGTAAAAGCGGGAGCAATAGTTTTGGCATTGAAATCTGGCCACCAAGGTTATTCAAGTAAGTCTTGCAACAAAGTGTAAATTTTAAAACAAATATTGCATTTTGGTGTAAAATATTGATGCGGTTACAAAATCTAATTAATAAAATTCATATTAGTCTGCACCGATGCAAATAATTGTTGGGTGCAATTTTTAAGTCTTCCAAGCCTGTAGCTTGTACTGTGCTGGTACACTACTCTGTAGGATTGTCGCGAGTTGGCTCAGTCACTCGCTCAGGCAAAGAGAGCAAAAAAGTGCTTTCTGTCCAATACACTGTTGCAGCAACGAGCGCGCGCTGATGACGCTCTCCGTGCAGCTCTCGACCAGTGGACGTGATGGCATCGCCGGATAGTGCGTCGTTAACTCTGGAGTATAGTATACTCCACTTGAGTAAATGTCTATAACGCTGATTCCGTAAGCAGAACACGCACTACGTCAGTGTTGTTCGAGTTCTGAAGAACTAACGACTTCTAGCGCGCGTGCACATCGAAATTCTCCTTTTTGAGTTTTTATTTTGCTGTCGAAAGTTTCGGCCACGGCACATTCTAACGGCGAGTAACGCTATTTTTTAGCTTATTACGGCGCCTGTTTTTAACCTGGGAGAACTCAGTCGTTTCACACTGGCATACTGCGAGTTCATTAACACTAAATTCTGATAAGAACGGTGTAACGGAAGCTACGCCATCTTGTAATTGACATATTTATATAGAACTGATGCGTCTGCGTTTCTTTAAATACAGTGTGTCAATGTGCCTGTTTGTGTCTCTGGAAGAGAAGGAATACATGCACGCTGTTTCACTTAGACAACCCCCTCGTAGTGCGCAAGGGGAGACGTACCGGTGCACCAAAAGTAAAACGGAGCAAGCGAAGGGTGGCCAAAGTGGCCAAATGTGCTTGCCAGCGCGCTGTATCAACAGACGCGCAGCAGAGAGCGAGGGGGCGTCGGCACATCCGGCTGACCCATGTCGAAGATATGATGCTCGCCTTATCGTCGGATCGAGCGAAGCCACGCTGCTACCATCACTGCTCGCCAGAAGCGCTTTCAATGCTTCAAGCAAGGGTTTACTGTTTGCCCGCATCGTGCAGAAAAGCTGGCCTTCGGCGGCATGCGCTTTCTTCTTCGTCAGGAATGGCACCATTTTCAGCCTGCGTGACCGCCGTGGTTTGCACTTCACTTGGTGGAGAGTTTGTTGAGCTACTGTGTATAAAAGCTAGTGCATCGGTTTGGCAAGTGCGGCCAAAAATTTGCTCAGCTCCAGGGAACGCGTGAAAAAAAGAATAGCATGCATGTATTGGTTCCCTTGTCTCTGTAATAGAAATAGATGCTCAAAATATAACCGATCGAGGGCGACTGAAGCAGAGACCTTTTTTTCTATGAAAATTTGGTTGTCTTTGTTTTCTCCAGTGTAAGAAAGCTAACTTGTGCGGAAGCAAGTGGTCTTGAGTTACATCGTTTGCTATGCCGCTAACCATCTATTTGTATCATAAAGACAATGGAGGCAATATATCCATGCAATTCTTTTTTTCATGCGTTCCCTTTAGGCAAGCAACATTTTTACCGCACTTGTGAAACCGATGCCATCCTTCTCTAAGATGGCGACCATGCAATGTCAAAGTGCAGGCGCCTACGTGATGCCTGTTTTGTGTGTGAACTACTTGCTGCGCTTTTTGGCGTTTTCTTTTTCGACACCGACTATGTGCGCGCCGCGAGTGCCTCGTCCCCTAGCGCCCGACGACTTAAAAAGGGGCCGTATGGGCACGAATTTCAGTCGGCTTCTCGGTTGAAAATCGCCGTCGGTTATTCCCGGGACTGCGAGCCGCCGCACCGCTTCCTCGAAGCCGCAAGCTGCTCCGGAAGGACCGCTGCCTTCAGGGGCCGCCCTGCCTGCGTGTTTGTGGATGGACTGGCGTCGCGCTCCCCGTCACCTGCGTGTTCGTATCCCTTCTGAGCTTTCTTCGAATGCCGCTAATTCGGCTCTCGCTTTCGTTCAGATCTGAGCAGACTGAGCAGATCTGAGCAGTGATTATTCCAATGTAAAACTTAATTCAGTGTATTTGATGCGATGCGTTTTGCCGTAATTGTTGTGTAGGATGTCCATTACGCATCTCTAAAAGCTGTCGTATTCTTCGTATCGAACCTATAAACGTTGTTGTGTTGTTGTCACCTCTTAACACGACTCTGTTTCATTCACTACGTTTGCTTACCGGCTACGCCGGCATCCAGCGGCCACCCCTTCATTGTCATGACTCGGTGATGACCTCGCGTGCTTCCCGAACCCGTGACAAACGGTTGTTCAGACAGAGGTGGACGAGGAAAATCATAATCAGCTCCAAAAAATGCAGGAAAAACGGAACTTGAGGCCGACGCTAGGGGATCAGGAGACGTTGCTTTGTGGCGACCTCGGTGTATCATTCGAAGTTCCGGCGTTGGACAGCCATGTCCGAACTGAGCAGCGTCGCCTCTCACTGCTCGAAAGTACCGGGCCACAGCTCTGGTTTAGAGAGATCAGTGCAGCAGGCCCGTAGGATGTGGGCTCTATCGGCACGTTTACCGCAGAGGAGGTAGTAGGAACTGTAGCCACCGGGAAACATGGTGTCATACTAGACCGTCGTATGCAGGGAGAGACAGCGTTTGAAGCTATCACCACAGGACTGTCCGGTGGAAACCGGATTCGTCCGTGTCTCTAATGCCCAGTGATGGCGTGGGAGGCGACCAAGCGGTCTTTCGCGGAAAACACCGGGTGCACGGGTGCCGGCCAACGGTCCTGCCCGATGGGTGACACTTCCAGCAGCGTCGTCTGCGCGTGTTTCTCGGTGCAGGTGCGGTGTGAGTGGGGATCCAGATGATGGAAAGTGTGCAGCTATCGATTGGGACTGTCCGTAGGACGGAAAGAGCATCATGGGGAAGGGGGATGGGGGCAACCTGGCCTTTGGCGTAGGAACGTAATGCAGAGAGAAACAAAAATAAATGAAAACAAATCTACCATCTGCCATGGTAGGCTGCGCATTTCGGCATAATGTTCAGCTCGCATTAGCGGTATTTGTTCACGAGTTCTGCACCGCAGAAAACTGCCATATGGTTTGGTTTATTTGGGCTTAACGTCCCGAAGCAACTCAAGCTACGAGGGACGCCGTAGTGAAGGGCTCCGGAAATTTCGACCAGCTGGGGTTCATTACTGTGCACTGACATCGCACAGCACACGCGCCTCTAGAATTCCGCCTTCATCGAAATTCGGCCGCCGCGGCCGGCATCGAACCGGCGTCTTTCGGGTCAGCAGCCGAGCGCCGTAACAACTGAGCCACCGCGGCGAGGCGAAACTGCCAAATGAGAGAGAGCTATAGAGAGCTTGAGCGTTACGGAGTATTATTTGCCGCTGACGTATACCGCATTACCGGACGCATCCTGCGCACGCGCAGTGGCAGGGACGCGACCAGGTCCGGTAGTCCAGCATAAGCTTAATGCTTCTCTGCTGTGTGTGTCCCCAAAAATTTTTGGGCATCTGTAAATCCTGAAAGGGCTGTTCAAGTTCGCAATGTAGGAATCTTTGCTTCCCGCCGTAACCTTTGCGCTGCCGTTGCCGGCTTTCGCGTTGTCTCCTCTTTGCCCTTATCCCGCCTCAGGCGACGGAGAGGCGGCTGGGTCACTGATCACTGTCATTCGACCGCAGCTCCGCCCCGGCCAGGAGGGTGAAGCTGAACCAGCAAAGCGGTCCGGAACAGTCGGTTGCCATCTTACAGCGGACTACTGTGGGTAGAAGTTTTTTTTTTTTTTGCTAAGTTAGGGATGGGTGAAGTTTTAACTTGAACCGAAAACTGCAGTACAGAAAATAGTGTAGTAATGTCTTGAGCGTATTTTCTACGTTTTGAAATTATATTTCAGAATATTTGGCATACTGACTAGGGCCCTTTGGTTTAATATCGGAGGACTGTGAACGACGTTTACGAGTACCGGCTCTTGGAGGTTCGGTTTCAAACTTCTGGTTTCGAGAGTGGTTTCAGATTTCTTAATGGGATTAAGACACTTGAAGCAAGAAGCCGCATACGACAAAGAGCCACTCGTGCTCTCATGCATCGCGAAGCCACCTTCTTGCGTTTTATGCAAGGCAAAAGCTCCAAAAAGATTCGGCATCTTGAATCACCTATGAGTAAACGTGCCAAACTATAAATATGCAGAATTCACGACAGGAAATGCACAGAGCACAGAATGGTGCTACTTGCAACGGTGAATGGGTGACCCCATTAGCGCTTAAATCCGGTTTGATGTACGTTTAGGACCACTAATGCATGCGGTCAGTAAAGGAGACACTGTTTCATGCACTTCTGGTTCCAACTAGCTGCTGTACTATCTACAGACCATTTAAAGCGCGCAGTTCTTCCGTTCGAGACAGGCGCGGTCGGAACACTGCGCCATTACGGGTCTCATAAGCCGCCGGCGTGCACGCCTCGACGCAGCACACGAAATATCAGGGGTGGCTGCCCAAAGTGTTTTTTCCACGAAGGTGTGGAAGGGCAGAGGAAATACGAGCTGCTGCTGCATTGTGGGTTACAAGAATTGCGGCAGAGAGTTAAAGGTGCGGAATTCGTTCGTTTGCGAGCCTCACGGAACTGAACAGCTCAATTACATCAATCAATCAATCAATCAATCAATCAATCAATCAATCAATCAATCAATCAATCAATCAATCAATCAGTTTATTCTGCACTGCAAAGATATTTTACAGATTCAGGCCTGCCGAAGCCTCATTGGGCTTGTATGGCAGCGCCTGGCAGGTAGCGGGAAGTCGCATGCGAAGCTTTACAACATAAGATTAGCGGAAAGCAACAGAAAAATAGGAACAGCAAAAAAACGTTCAAACACATCACACTTCACAGTTAACCGGAAAAAAACGCTGAATCCACTAAACTACATCAACAACAGATGTATATCAGGCAATGTAGGAGATGAAAGTCCATGAATATGACCATGAAAGGAAAGACGAGACAAAACAGGAGATAAATTATACCAAAAAAACGAAGTTAAAGGTCAGATGAAAGCAGATGAACGCAGTAGTTTTTTTAGTTTATAATTTGTACTCACAGAAAATGCGCTTGACGGCAACACATTTAGTGACGAAGGAACATAGAATGCACGAATTCTTTTATCATAGCGAGTGGAGCAGCGGGGAATACTATATCTCTCTTTTGGTCTCAGAGATCTACTCGGAACGTACTCAACTTTATACGCACTTTCCCAAAAATGTTGCAGTACAACCGCTTCAAATAAGACAGCAGTAAAGTTTGCGAGCCTTAGAACACTAAAAACATCACATTCCTTTGGAAGGCGTAAATCGTAAACACTTTTTTAAGATTGAGCGCAGTATGGAGTTCAGTCTGTTTTGCCAACGAAGCGCACAATGCCCATAAACTGTTATGCCATACCTTAAAACACTGTAACCCAAGGCATGAATTATTGCTTTTCTAACGGAAAAAGGCATGTAGTATCTAATATTAAACAGCAGGCAAGAAAGAGCCCGTAATTTCTAACAGATATGGTGAAGGTGAGAATTTCAAGATAAGTGACTATCAAACAGCAAACCAAGATATTTTACGCGGGAAGCATAAACCAGAGGTGTACAGGAGCACGGGGCACAATCAGATGTATGTAAAAGTAAAGACCGGTCAAGCGTCAACTTCTTTAAAGGGTTACAGAAGCATATTAGATTTGTTTTGGATACGTTAACGTTGATAAGATTGTTGGCGAACCAGTCCATAACTTTTGTTGAAGTACTTTGAAGATCATTGATAGCATCAGAAAAGTGCTTTGCACAAGAAATGATAGCGGTATCATCAGCATATTGAAACAAACGACCGGTAACTGTGTCAACTAGATCATTAACAAAGATATTAAATAGCAAAGGGCTCATTATGAACCCTTGGGGGACACCCGCGTTGATATCAATACAACTACAGCGAAAATTGGCGACTGAGACTAGCTGCCGTCTGTTCCGTAAGAAATTATTAAGCAGTAACAAAAACAAGCCTCTAAATTATATCATATGAAGTTTAGTTAAGAGAAAGCTATGATAAACACTGTCAAAAACTTTACTCACGTCTAGAAACAATGCACATCCAACCTGGTTAGACTCTAAAGCCAAATTCAAAGTATCAGCGAAATCTTCAAGAAGAACCTGGGTGCCTTTGCCCTGCACAAATCCGTACTGGGCAGCAGAAATGACACCATGTCTATCCAAGAAACCCTGCATACTCTGAAGCAAGTGTTTTTCAAGTATTTTGGATATCGCTGGCAAAATTGAGATGGGTCGATAATTTTCTACCCTATTGCGTGCTCCATTTTTGAAACATGGAATGACAATGACGGTTTTCATTAGGACTGGTATTTCGGCTGTTGAAATAATATGATTCAGTATTGTCAGTAACACACATTTAAGGACATAAAAATTTCTGCATAAATCAGCAATTAAGATTCCATCGATGCCAGGAGATTTCTCGGGTTTTTAGGCTTGCAAGCAGACATTGAAGGTCATGTTCGGAAATAAGAGGCAGGTAGGCGCATTCTGCCAAAGAGTGCTTCAAGGAACATGCGTTCGGATGTGGCCTTGCTACGCCAACTACACGAGAAAAGTAACTGTTAAATTCTTGCACAACCATTTCACCATCGCTTGAAAAATGTCCCAGAATAGACCTCTCCTTCCACATGGCCGAGTTCTCACCTCGTAAGTCGTTGACATACTGCCCCTATTCGCGACCGTTCGCCAGCGCTAGATAGCCAGCATAGAAAAAAAGAGGTTTCGATCTTGGAAAATCTGCGAGGTTAAGTGCACAATATAGCCGCCTGAACAAGCTGTTCCGCCACATAAACCGCCACTTCATGCTTTCAATTGCTGCGCATTTGCGTCTGCGCGTGCAGCGTGACCCCACTGCTCGTAAGTTAAGGCGTGCAGCCATTAGTAACCGGTGCGCCCGAGGCTGAATTAGGAACGGAAAAGAAGGTCGACTTACGCTCCTACATACTGCTACAGCAGATTGTGCTGTGCACAGGTGTGCTAGCCGCTAACGCTGAAGGCTGATTCACACGACGGTCCGTTTGCCCGCGGCCCACGCATCACGTGTTCATACGCCACAAAAAATTGGCCTGCGATCCGATGACGTCAAGCTGATGCACGGACCAATATAGCAGTCGACGCGCTGGGTGTGCCACATTTGCCAGATTATTTTTAAATGTTTGGCAACGCTGGTCGAACTAGTTTTCCCTCCCGATCCATGACTGTGCGATTGAATGAAAGAAAAACTTCACTGAACTGCAGAGGAGATCCTGTGGAACGGGTGCGCGGCCCTTTTTTCCAATTCCTCAATGGCCTGGGCCGTCTTGTTAGCTCAGTTGCCATAGATATCGCACGCATCTTCGCGGGCCGCCGCTGATTCCCGCGAGGGGAGAAGCACCTGACCTTCCTTGCTTGACCAGTCCGCAGGCCGACGGCACGCCTCTCAATGTGGTGACGCACGAGCACGTGATGCGCGCGCCGCGGACAAACGGACTTTCGAGTGAATTGGCCTTGACCGTCACTCAGTCTTTTACATGACGCCTTCGTGCTAATTTTGAACATCGCTTCAAGTAGCACGGTTTTCGTGGACCATATTCGGAATAAAGCATTTGCGTTACGGCTGCTGTGCTCGGCGGTTGTCACTTCCTCGCGGTTCATGCGAGACAGTCACTAAAAGTGACTCCGCCGGCCAGCGCATAGTGTTAAGTTGGTTACTTACCATCAATGAGACCTGAAGCATTTTTATGTCAGCATACCGAGCGCGGAGCATACCACAATTTCATATATGTGAGGCTTACATAATTTTGAAAGTAGTATTAACTTGTGTAATTGTGTAGTATGAACGTGTTGTCATGCTTCCGTTATAACAATTATATGTCGGAATGCTTCGAAAGGATTGCACGCCAGCTCGTGAAGGCTGCTTGATGCATGATACTGCTACCCTGGTAGTTAACATTTGTGTGTATTTATTTTTGTCGCCTTCCTTCGTTTAACAAACCAGTATAAAATAGTTTCGGTTTCCTAAGCACCGTTAACAGTTTGTAAACAAATGCATACAATGGGCATGTGAGCGTCTTAAGCTGGAACCGCATGGCGCGATTGCCGCGCGGATGGTGGGACGCGTGCGTCATTCTGACGCGTGCCCAGCATAACCCAACATGAAATCGCGCCGACGAGTTGTTCTACGCGAAGTAGAAAAAAACGCCTCGCGCGGCGCGTCCACAGACGTCACGGCCGGCGTCCACCAATCAGCGTGCAGTCACGTGTCATTTTGGTAGATGATCTTGACCTGTTATCTCGAAGTTTCCTTACCGTCTTTAAATTGAGTAATGCCGCGAGCGGCGGGCATTCGTAGTTCGACGACCGACGAGCACGTTTGTTGCTGCCCGAGCTCGTCCAGAACCAGCGAAGTTTTTTCGGCGCTGGCTTGCTGAGAAGTTTTGACAAGTGCAGGCGGGCCTCGGATCCACTGCGACCCCGAGGATCCGCAACCAGCCTCCCAGCCCAGGCGCCGTGCCTTTGCCGGTGCTCGGGCAACTTCCTGGCCTTCAAGCAGCAGCCCAGTCGGCCGCCCGTGACGTCATGGGAGGCCCGGGACCTGCTGCCCCTCCGGTGTTCCGTGCGCCGCCCCCAAAGGCGCACTGTTTTTCGTTCACAGTTACATCCGACGCGACAGCTGACGACATCGTCGATGGCATCGAGTTGGTTGTCGGCCCGAAAGGTCTAGAGAGCCTCCAGCACCATGGAGGCATGAAGTTCTGCGTCGCCATGGCCTCGGCTGCGGCGGCGGAGAAGATGCTCGTGGAAGGCGCCTTCAACGTGAACGGCACTTCCGTCCCAGTAGCCTGCGTGGGTCCTGCCGTGGTCCACGTGACGGCTTTTCGTGTGCCGCTGTTCGTGGGAGACGCGGCGCTGGCAGCGGCACTGAGCTCTTTCGGCAAGGTGCTGGACATCACCCACCCCGTCCTCAAGGGCCGTCGTCACGTCGGCAACGGGACGCGCGTGGTCCGGATCGAGATGAAGCAGGCGGTGCCGAACTTCTTGACCGTCCAGGGCCACCGCGTCATGTTTGACTACCGAGGCGTCCGGAAGGTGTGTTCCCGCTGCGGGCAGGACGGCCACATCGGCGCGGCGTGTCGAACGCCGCGGTGCGCTCGCTGCGAGGTGTTCGGCCACGACACGGCCGGATGCGGAGCGGCTTGCAGGCGCTGCGGTGGAAGCCACGCCACAGCGGACTGCCTGCGGCCACGGTCCTATGCGGCGGCCGCCGCCTCGAGGAAGGAACCGAGTAAGGACAATGTGGCCGCAGAAACGCGGAGCCCACCAACCGTCCGGACGCCTGTTGCCGACGAGCACCCAACGACCAGCCGCCCGAGGGAGCCCGAACCCGCCCCCGCGACGGAGGTGCCCGTGAAGGAGCAGCTCGAGGGGACGCCTTCAAACGAGGTGGAGCCGTTCGGTGCTGTTTTCGCGGAACCCTTGCCGCCGCTACCCCGCACAGCTTCCTTCAACACCGAGAGCAGCAGCGGCGATGAGTCGAGCGTGGCGTCGGGCGACCTGGTGGACGTACCGGACAAAGTCACGCCGCTTCGCCTGACAGGCGACTTGACGTGCGGCCAGGCGTCAGGAACGACGACTCCTGGAGGTGCGGACGACGCGCGCTTCCCGTCACCAGCCAGCCACACCCTCCCATCGGCGACCCTGGCGTCGGCATCGGCTTCAGCTGCGAGCGTCGCCAAGACCACGCAGCAACCGGTGAGCGAGGCCACAAGCGCCGACGGCCCCGAAAACATGGACTTTTCCCGACCAGACTTCAAACGTGCCCACCCCCAATCATCGGAATCCGAAGGGACTGTTAACGAACGTTCTAGCAAAAAAGTGCCGCGCGCGCCAAGCGCCGCCCATGGCAGCGCTCTTTAGGTTGTATGCTATGCCGTCGGTGCTCTTGGCAGTCATGGCGGTTGTGCATCTCCTCTCCCTGAATGTTCGGGGATTTCAATCCGTAGACAGACAGAGAGAGGTGATGCACTTTGCCAGGGCTAGGGGCGTCGACATCCTGTTTTTACAGGAATGCAACTTCCGTACTTCACTTGATGTGCTGAATTTCACCACCCGGTTTTCTGTTTTTGCTTATTTTTCGTTGACTGATTTTCATATGTGCGGTGTTGGTGTCGTTTTTGTAAACCCCTGCCTGCGCGCGGGTGCTCATTGCACTTTCGGGCTGGACGGCCGCACTCTTGCGGTCGACTTCACACTAAACCAGCGGCGGGTACGTGCGTTGGTTGTATATGCGCCAGCACGGCGGACTAATAGTTCTGATTTTTTTGAGCGCCTCGACTCATTCCTCCTTGATCCCTACCCCACTTTCATCGTCGGTGACTTCAATTGTGTACTTAACATCGACCGTGACGTCCGCGGACAGGGTCACGGTCGCCGTTATTGCGGTGCCCCCGCGCTCCGCGATCTCGTGACTCAGTTCCGCTTGTCTGACGCGTGGGTGCAGCTTCACGGGGATGCCTTTGGAGCGGCGTTTGAGAGAGCACAGTCAGCGAGTCGGATAGACAAATTCTATTTTCCACCAGAGCTCGCTTCTTTTGTCGTTAGCTGCGAAGTTCTCGCGTTCCCTGCAGGCACGCCGGTGATTTCCGATCACCACCCCTTGTCAGTCAGGCTCGACTTTGGTGAGGACACCCCACGTACTGTTACGTGGCGCATGGACACGAGCCTACTGGCGGACCCGGAAAGCGTGGCGTCGCTGCGTACGGCGTTGGCAGCATCGTGCAGGAGCTTCGTTGCGACTGATTCATGGGACACACTCAAGGCTCGTTGGCAAGCAACCCTGGTGGCGGCCGGTCAAGACCGCAGACGCCGGGTAACTCATGCACTGAATGACACCCTCAAGCGCATCCGTATAGTGCAAAGGGGAGCACCCTTAACCTTTGCCATGAGCGATTACCTGAGTCTACTTAAAGCACGTTACCACGTGTTGCTCTGCCAGTCATCACGGGCAGCTAGTCGTGCACACCAGCTCGGGCGGCCGATATCAGACCCGGCTGTGCTACGACACGTACGCGCAGGCACGGCAGAGGAATTCGCTCCCGCTACTGTGCCTTTCGTGACACTCCCAGACGGCACCCAAAGCAAAACCACGGCCGATATCTGCACGATCTTCGCAAGCCACTTTTCGAACCTGTTCTCTACGGACAGTTGGCTACATCTTCAAGATGGTTATGACGGGCTTCTACAAAGTTTTTTTGGAAACTTGCCACGAGTAGCTGAAGAGTTGCAGGAAAACCTTTGCGCACCAGCCACAAGCCAAGAGCTGCACGCCATCCTGCAGAGTATGAATGCAGCCTCTGCCCCCGGTCCAGACGGCATTCCAACAAGTTTTTATTCAAACTTTTTTTACGAGATCCAAGGAGCGCTCCTGAAGATGGTCAACGGCTTCCTCGCGGATGGGTTACGTCCAAACTCTTTCCGCGAATGTCGCATCATACTCATTCCGAAAGCGGGCGGTGACCCCTCCGACCCGCAAGCATGGCGGCCCATAAGCCTCTTAAACGCAGATTACAAAATAGTCACATCTTTACTGAACACAAGAATGCGGACGATCCTACCTCACCTAATCCACCGGGCTCAAACCAGCAGCGTGCCTGACCGCTCTGTGTTTGATGCATTGGCACTCACTAGAGACCTGTTCACATTTGCCAGCAGGACGGGCTTCAGCGGGTGCTTTGTTTCACTAGACCAGGCGAAAGCATTCGATCGGGTGGAACACTCGTATCTGTTCGGAGTCCTTGAAGCCTTCGGATTCCCTCCGCAAATTGTCAGCAGGCTGCGCTTACTTTACGCAGACCTGAATGCTCGTCTCTCCGTAAACGGCCACCAGAGCGCTCCCTTCTCAGTCACCAGGGGCATAAGGCAAGGATGCCCTCTCTCCCCAACATTCTTCGTGTTGTGCCTGGATCCACTCATCCGGCGCATTAACGACAGCCCATCCATACGCGGCTTCCCTCTGCCTGGCCAGGGCCAAATCAAGGTATCGGCCTACGCCGATGACGTGTCGCTTTTCCTCAAGGACGAGGATAGCTACGCCGCTTTTTCGCGGCTGTTTCTTGAGTACAGCGAGATATCTGGGGCCCTATTGAACAGGGGAAAAAGCAAGGCACTAAGGTTTGGCACCTTCACACCGAACCTTGCGGGCGAGGTGGAGTGGGTGCAGGGAGTGAAAGTCCTGGGAGTAGTATTCCTCGCCAGCGGAGAAGTAGCCCGCGAAACCTGGACTAACCTCCGCACGAACGCTGAGAAACGCCTCTCGGTGGCGTCAACTTTCCGCCTTTCAATGGCAGAGCGCTGCTATATAGTTAAGTCCACAATCCTAGCCGCATGTTTTTTTGTCGCCCGCGTCGCAAACCCACCGCGCACGTTTGCGCGCAGGCTAACCTCGGCCTGTGGCTCTTTCGTTTGGGCGGGCAAAACCGAACTTGTGTCACGAATGTTCATGCGCCTTCCATCGTACATGGGTGGGTTTGGTATACCTTGTATCCGCACCATGTGCAATGTGCTCGCCTTGCGAGGAGTACGAGATCTTGTACGCAACCCAGACTATCCCGGGAGAACACTCCTCACATATTTTCTGGGTACAGCGCGTAACGTGTTTTTTTTCACAACACGTGGTTGGCCCTACAGCCGAGCAGCCGCCGGAATTTTTCGTTAATGTGCGTCGCACACTGACGTCGTTGACTGCCAGCGTGCCCGATCTGGATGTTGATGAAACCCCACCCTCCAGAATGTGTGAAGCACTAACGGTCGCTGCGCTGACCCGCGAACAACTCCAGAAAACGAGACGGGCACGCTGGCGCCAACTGACCTCAGCTACGCTTCCTGCAGATGTCAGGGACTTCGGCTGGCTGCGAGGCTGGCGGGTCCTGCCCACAAGAGACCGCCTTGCGGCGTGGGGCGTGGCGCCCTCCGCCCGATGCCCGCAGTGCGGTCTGCTTGAAACTTTGCAGCACGCAATGTTTGAGTGTGTAGTTGCGCGCACTTTTTGGACATTAGTGTCACGCATGTTTTTAACCCGCCTGGAAGCGCGCACTAGTTCTCCCGAAGTGTTTCAAAATATGCTCTTGTGTGTCGGCATGTTCGTTTTGTGGCGGCAGCGTGGAGTGGCATCCTTAAATGGGCGTCCGCAAAGAACAATGTTCCGAATGTTGCAGCGCCTGCGCACGCGCCTCTTTGAACAAGCATGCATGGACGCTCTGTCAATGAGCGAGGCTGAGTTCTTGCGCAAATGGTCGACATACTTTATCGTCCTGCGCGGCGGTCGAGTATCGGCATTTTTACTGCATTACTGACATGCTCAGTGCTGCGTCACTGCGCATGTGCTTGAATGATCAGAGAATTAAGTTCATCTGTTTTGTTGTATTTTCTATGCTATGACAGATAAAATAAACTTCTCTTTCTAAGCCGCTGCCGAGTGATTCAGTTCTTTTGCGAGCGCAAGTCAGCCCAAATAAAGAGCTTCGTTTGCAAGTGTTGTTGCTGTATTCCTGACCGCTGGACAGCCGTCACTACAACGGGACAGTATTTAAGAGCATTCCCTATATACCAACCCGAAATTGTCGCGCCATTATCAAAAAAATTCGTAATTTATTTTACGGCTGTCATTTCGAAGCAGTGCTAGGAAAAAGAAGTTAAGTATTCTTGAAATAAGTTGTAAGTTTCTTATTTAATTCATTCCTTCTGCCCGAAAGACGCGGGTTCGATCCCGGCCGCGGCGGCTAGAATTTCTTTGGAGGAGAAATTCTAGAGACCCGTGTGCTGTGCGATGTCAGTGCACGTTAAAGAAACCCAGGTGGTCGAAATTTCCGGAGCCCTTCACTACGGCGTCTCTCATAGCCTTAGTCGCTTTGGGACGTTAAACCCCACAAAACCAAACCAAATCATTCCTTTTCATTTAAGCAGTTGAAAATTGCGTTGTGTAAAGGGCAGCTGGAGAGGTTTCAGAAATCAACGAGTTTAAACGAGCCGAATGTATGAAACTTGCAGGTAAAGCATGCGATATCTTTGCGCTGTCATTCGAAATGGTGACGTAATCGCCCACTAAACCGGCGCCGGCGTTCAGGCTTCTCTGCAGTGCGCATAAAAAGGAAGAGGCCGCTGTGGTGACGTCACGTACGGCGACGCTAAGTTTCCAGTGAACAACCGGCTGTTGCAAGGAAGGAAGCGACTGTCGTGGAAGGTGAAGCTCACGAGGCATTGTTTAGTGGCATCCGCATATGCATGGCAGCATGTAGACGAAGGCAGCGGACATCTCACATTTCGGCAACAATGAAGTCACCACGTGTTTCCCCGTACTCTTCCAACGCAGTCAGGAGAAGTCTGAACATCGTCGCGGTTTCAAGCGGTGAGTACGTCATCCGTTTAAACGCTAGCGCAAAACTAATTTGCATGCTTTACCTAGAAACTTGATATATTCTTATTCTTGAATAACTTTGAGTAGCGAAAAAACTATTTCGCACTGCCTTTAAATTCTTGGTATATAACATACTTTTTGTGTTCCAAAGTAAATCTCGGGTGAACCAAGTTTTATGTTATCTTTTCGCTTGGGACTTTAATAAAGGCCCTAACGGAACGCTTGATTGCTAAACAATTCGAAACAGACTAAGAAACATCAAAATATTTGCTTCGATCAGCTGGCGAAAGCATATTTTGCCATGACGCAATTGAAATCATGGGTTTCTTGCGGAAAAAAAGAATTGAAAGCACGGGCTCTTTTTGATGCGGTGCGATGACCGCCTACTGAAGAAATAGTTATGACCATATAGTGCGGCGCAGTTTGAAACTTGGAGGAGGCGTGCGCCCCCGACTGTACTGCAGGTTGAAATGTTCAGAAACCAACATGAAACGTGTACAAATGCAGGCAGGGAAGCGCCTTTCCTGTGCCGTTGGCCATGCACCGTGTATAGCAGCGTCCACTGTGGCTTCTTTTACAGCAGTAGTGGCGAAGCGCAGAAATCTGCCGGAGCTTCATGTGCGCAGTTACATGCCAGCCGGGTGCCGGAGGGGAGTAGGAAAGGCCAATGTATCCACAAACAAAAGGGAGTCTGCAAGTGCACGAAAGCAGTGAAGGAAGTGCCTCCTCTGTGCAGCTGCAGCTTCCCGTGTGCCTGACAATGTGACAATGTTAATTAAGCCATGATAATGCTGCACAAGCCGTAAGAACTATCGACTGGGTGTAAATGTTTTTTTCGTACCCAGTTTGCTCGCGAATCAACTTTCCTGAACATATCACGGCGCCTATACTTTTATTGCCTCACCACCACAGATACTTTCTAGCACACAGCGTTCCACAGTGCAGGTTTGAACGCCTGCAGTCGTCGTGTTTGTGGCCACTGGGCGCTGGACCCCTCAGCGACAGCCTTTCCTTTTTCTTATAATACGGAATCTTCGGCGGTGATTGTTCCCGTGGCATACGTGCGTCTCGTATGCACGTGTGCGGGAGGGGAAACGTTATGGGGTTTCAAGTCCCAATGCGACTAAAGCTACGAGAGACGCCGTAGAGAAGGGCTCCGGAAATTTCGACTACCTGTGGTTCTTTACCCCACGCTGCCATCACACAGTACAGGGGTCTCTAGCATTACGCCTTCACAGAAATTCGACCGGCGCGGCCGGGATCGAACCCGCGACTTTCGGGTCAGCAGCCTAAGACCATAACCACTGAGCCACAGCAGTGGACTGTTGGAAAGAAGGGAGAGCTATTACACTTACCCTTGTCCCGTCATACCCTTAAGATACGCCTGAAGGGCAATTACAGGGCAGCGTTTGGTTAGTGGCCACTTTCTTAATTAGTACCTCCTGACCAGAGATTGAAATCTGCCATTAGAACGCGGGCGCTCTCGCCCTCCGTCCTGACCCTCGTGGGGCTGTAGAGAATGGGATTTTGTTCGCCGCTCTGAATAAGGGTCTAAGCTCCGTGGACATCTGTAAGGTTTCTAATCGTCAGTAGTGTCGAGGTGAACTCGGTCGACCGACTAAAAACCGACCAAAGAAAAATATGAAGAAACGGCGCGGTAAGGCCACAGTTAGGGATCTAAGGGGAATTAATAACGCAAAAAAAAGCCACAACTAAATTCATAAAACTGCGCCGGTAGCGTGGCGTTATTCCGCACTCTTGGAGAAAGAACGCCGTCGAATGCCACGACCCTCTTAATGACCGCGACTGAGCGTGCTAAGAGCCCCCGGTTCGTCGCCAGGAGTCTGCTCTCCGAAGCAGCCACCACTTCGCAGCAGCGAGTACGATAAGTGGCGACGAACAACGGCGGCCAGAAGCTCGGGCCGGGGATGCTGCGCGTAGGAGACCTGCTCCATCCCGCAAGCGTGAAGAGTCCGCAGGAGCATTACCGTCGCCCAAGCATTCAAAGAAAGATCTTCGCCTGATCCCTCTAGCCTAAGGCGCCAAGACCCCTGGGTGCGTCAGCGAGAAGCAGGAGCCGGCCGGCAGAGAAGCAAAAATCAAGTTCGAGCGCATCGTAGTACATACACCAGCACTTCGCCAAAGACGACGCAGCGCCCCAGAGGTGCGCGAGGGAGAGGGGGACACCGCTCGGTCGCGACGCTCTACCGGACTACTCGGGTGCGGCTCGGACCTTCGAGGAGGGCTTCATCGGAAATCTCTTCGGCGTAGCGTGTGCAGGTGATGAATATGCTTGGGGGGCCCAAAGTTGTTCAAACCAGAATCAAGCTTTAGGCACTTATTTGCCCGCCCTCCCACCAGCGGATTCAACGTCGTTTTGCAGTCTCCACAGAGTTTTTCATCCGCATTACCACGCGTGAAACAGCAATTAAGTTTTAATATTGGACTCACGTGCAACTTTCTAAAAGCTGCAATGTCGGGTCTTTTTTACCGCAACGCTTAACCCCACAATGAAACAGCAAGAGTAAATGCAAAGACACTACGACACAAAAACCATGTAGCCCAAGTCTGATGAATATAGAAGGAGCCGCACAGCATAAGAAAGGTTCGTGTTCCGCATTTTTCTGACCCGACGATGATAACTGAAGTTGCGGTCGCGTTAAAAGAGAAAAAAAGAACACATTGCTCGAGATGAATACGGAACAAGGGTCAGGCTCCCCGGTGCCGTAGCGCTGCGCATCAAAAGTTTGCCTGATCGGGAAAATGAGCAGGGCGATTGAGGTGACATTCACGCTGAAGGATTCTGTTACAAGATACGAAAAGCGTGTGCTGTCGAAAGAACGACGCATAACCCTGATCTGCAGCACGGCGTCCTCTCTGCCTCCTGTTTCAATGCGCGCTATGACAAAAGCCACGTCCGATGGAAATCACACCTAGTTCCACGTGTCGAGTCCTTTCACGTTTGCACTGTAGGCGTAAAAAAAAGTTTGAATTTTTGAAATTGAAAATTTATTTCTCCACACACATTACAGTGGAAAAAGGGGACACTGGGCAAAAAGCTGCATGATGCAGCTTTAAGTAGCACCCAGTGCCCCATGAATACAACGACAGCAGTGTGTTTCGCGAACATCAAGCTGAAGTTGAGCTGAATATCCCCATCAAAACAAACAAAGAAAAAGGACAACAATAGTGTAACCCTGACCGCGTACACAACAGAGATGAACATAAATAATAGGAAGAATAGACAATATAATACACCAAACCTATTTACATTGTTGCCACAATAGATTCGAAAATGCACATGACAGATAATAACTGTTTCTTTGAGATGTCTTCTATACAAACGTTATTTGCTGCCAATGTGTTGAGGTAATTTCCTAGGTTATAGGATAAGGACTGTTTACGGTATAAAGTACGGCAAAAGGGTAGAAGCCAAGGTAAAAGACATCGGGTATTGTACACTGGTGTGTATTGATGTAGATTAAAGGCTGCAAGGAACAGTTGATTGTTTGTTTTAACTGCATTTTTGTATGCACATAACAATATGAACGATAAGAACGATATGAACGATATGAACGATATGAACGATAAGAACGATATGAACGATAATAATAAGTTGACCATAACAAAAGTGCACTACCTGCGTTGCATGCTGCGGAACCTCGCCTCCGACGCTGGCGCTTTCGAATCGGACAGCCTCGTGTGCTGGGCTTGAGAAGGGCGGCGCGGCTTTCCCCTGTTTTAAGAGGCGCAGGGACGCATCAGGAGCGCCACCTGGAGTAAAGAAGGCCCGTGGGTTCGCAACTATTGTTAAAGATGACGTGTTCAACGATGCCTGCAGAAGCAAGCTATCCTTTTTTCGTTCCCATCTATCGTTAGAAACGCAACGCAAGGCTGCGATAACACTTTGTCATTGAGGACACAAAAAAGCAAGCAATCACGTAGTATCATGAACTGCGTTTCGTGGTGATCGTATCGGGCGAAACCGGCTTAACACAGAAGCGCCAGACCATCTTCACTGCGAGGTCGCAAAGGCCCACCGGTGTGTCGAGAGTAACCGTGTTTACTCGATTCTATCCAGCACCTTTTTTTTCCGCAAAAACTAGTCTAAACATGTCATGCCCGTAAGAATTGAGTATAAAATGAAACTACGTCAAAATACTATATTGCCATCGGGATCACAAAACCAGCAGACGGTAGTCACGGCAGCTTTCTCGTCTGTATGCGCCCGCCTGCAAGACGCCGTACCACGGCACGCAACATTGAAACGAAAGGAAACGGTCTTTTTTACAATTTGCAAACGACACTTCCAAGCACGAAAGGCACAAAAGCGATGAATCATCACAAAGTGCATGCTTTGGGTGGTCTGGTGTATCCAGGAAATTCGCTCGGCCGGCGAACAGGGCCAACTGGGTCCACGAACGCTGTTGGTTTATTGTTCCGGTTCCCGGAAACTGTAATCGCGAGGCAACACCGCAGCAACCTGTCTCGTTTCTCTGCCGTTCGTGCAGTGTGACAAGAAGTTGTGGGACAAGTTGGTTAAGCGACTTGTTGACGGCTCGCTTGCGGACGTGTTTGGTTGATATCATTGCTGTGTTTCCGCACTGTGACACGGGCTTACTCGGTGGCGGAGTCGTCTGTCGTCGGGCCACGCGCATCCTACACCCGCAAGAAGGACGATCGCGTTCTGCAGCCGTATCATTGCCCTGTTAAGCAGTGGAAAGCATGCTTTTTTATTAGACACACCGGGTTTGTTCAGATGACAATCTCTGGACAGATTTGATGAAGGAGCACCATTCAAAGAGGTTAAATTCAGACATCCAGATCAGCAGCCGTATCAGTAAGCGAGCGCTCACCTCATGCGATGCGTGGGTCGTACTGCCGACGATCCGCATGCACGTCCTCTAGGCGAGAGGCGGTCGGAGTTGGTCGGCTTGGTCGAAGCCGTCAATTCCGCAGTGGCCGGCAACCCACAGTGCAGGAAATGCATAACTATATACGCAGCGCTAGGCTCTCCAGGCTCACGCGAATTTCGCAAAGCGACTGGTAAAGGTGACCACGGGTCTGCAGGTGGCAAGGGCGGTGGTCGCACAGCAGAGCACATCTGGGCGCCAGCAGAGCAAGGCTGATCAATATGTCCAGCCCCAATCCGATGCCCAGCAGCTCCGCCGTGGTGGATGAGGTAGGACATGCGCTGTTGTCCGTGCAGGCGACCGTATTCGGCGACCGTAGGCCTCTTCATCTCTGAATAAGCTTTTTGTTGCGCCGGCCGGAAGGAAAGGCGCTCATCGAGGACCACAGCCAGGTATGGCTCCGAGCGGCTCCACGACCGCGTAGTCGTGTCCATTGAAGCGGCGGGGGTCTAGCGCGCGCGAGCGCGAAACGCAGGCCATGGCGATGGACGTGGCAGCACAGAGCGACAGGCCGAGGACACGCACACGCAATTACGGCCAGATTTCCCAGCGGGCACTCGCGCACGCGGAGTGCCTGGTCTGGTGGTCCCACACATCACAGGGCAATGTCATCTGCTTATAAGCGTATGTAGTACACATTGTGTCGAGCGCCTTTGGGATGGTGGCCCGGCACCACCGACATAGCCACAATAAACACAAAGGGCCACAAAAACAAGCACTGAGGAAAGCCCAGGTCCACAGGCTCAGAGAGGGCGCCTCGAACTCGCATGCCCACAGCGCGCTCGTCTAAAAAGCCCCGTATCAGCCTGTACATAGCGTAAAAAACGCCCGCCTACCTCGGCCCCCTCAAGTCTCGCATATGAAACGCGCTGGACACGTCTAAGAGCAGCAGCAGGCATTGGAACTTGCGTCGCCGAAGCGGCGTCCTCGAGCGTGGCTATGTCCGTGATCGAATCCGCAGTGCAGTGCATCTGGCGGAAGCTCGCTTCCTCTCGCAAAACAACTTCCCATCCGCAGCCGGCTCATGGAGACGCTGCCAATACGTGTACTCCATGAGCTTACCGGTCAGCTCCGTGTGTGTGTCCTGCCTTGTTATGGGACAAAGGCAGAAACGACTGCCGGCAACCAATACTCATGAAGAGCCCCGTCTTCCCAAACCAGACCTGCTGTAGGAGAACTTGACGTTGCTCCGCGCCCGAGATGCACGAAGCACTTCTCGGCGACATCCAGCTCGGATGTGCTGCCTCTGATTTTTCCTGCGCCTCCGCGTGCGCGACGACGTCTTCGGCTGCCAATAACTAGCACCGACGTTTGGAAAGCACGGCGGGTACAGTTCGCTAGCTGATGTGCCTCCTGTCGTACTGAAACGCCAGCTACAGGCTGCGAACTCAGACGGTGCCTCCACCTCCCATCGTTCCCAATCCCGGACCCGTCGCCAAGGGGCGGAGAACACCTTGGCCAAAATGCATTCCAGCCGCTCCTCCTCCTTTTATCGGTGCTCCAGCCGGAATCGCTCCACTCCTTCCCACCCCTGGACTCCAAGTCGTCTCCTGAAAGAGAGCACTCCACGAAAAGTCAGGGAAGCTGGGCAGTTGCGTCTTCTCACTCTCAGCAACCTCAGTCTCACGATTCAGAGCTGCAAGCCCTGCGCGACGAGATAACAGCCCTTAAAGCTAACAACCATGGACTCCACAAGAAAACGCTTCTTTAAAGCGTCCACCCACTGCAACCAATCCATCACCTCAAACAAATCCCAGTCTACACCTTCAACCTGTTCCCACCGTCTCGCCTCAGGCGCCCCCATCTACTCTCTCGCAACCCAAAGATACTACCTCCAGTCCTCCCTCTAAGCGGAAAGCTACTTCCCGCTGAGAACACTGCGTTAATTTTGCCCACCTCGATGAATTTGAGGCTCGCCTAGAGGAAAAATTAGAGACTAAAATTGATCCTAAGCTCGAAGCAAAATTTGCTCAGTTCTCCTGACAAATCTAACAGCAAATACTCCAGTTCCAACAACAAATGCAGCAGCAAGTCCAACAACAACTCAACACCCTCATGCAGCAAATCCAAACACGTGTCGTAGGCCTTGAAGCTAGGGGAGACGCAGCGGCCGCCGTGCACACGACGGGGGTAAAACCATACGGTCGCTTGCCGCATGTTCCAACCCCCAAAACCATCTTAGCTTCACCCACACTTCAGCATTGCTCCCCGCCGCCTACCTATGTGTGGCAATGGAACTGCAGGCGGCTTCGCCGCAAGCCACGCGACCTGCAGCAGTATGTCCGAAATTCGGACATTCCCCCTGATATTATCGCCCTCCACCACTTCCGACACCGCTATTTTCATTCAACGCAACCTGCCGGCCGTCCAACACTCCTTAGACAATGTTGGCGTAGACTGCGTCTTGCTCGAACTCCTCCCTCGTAAAAGGGGCGACCAAAGCCTCTTAATTCTTAACCTTTATAGCTCTCCAAAAGACAGAAGACGCGACTTCACCCCCTTCTTTTCCGTTTCACCAAGCTGGCGCACCATTCAGGTCTCATCCTTGTAGGAGATTTCAGTGCCCACCACCACGCCTGGGGTTACCGCACCGCCAATAGAAAGGGTAACAATCTGTGGTTACAAGCACAGGAACTGGGCTTCACCCTTGTTACTGACCCTCACACTCCCACCCGCGTAGGAAATAGCGTTTTCTTGGACGCTACACGGGATCTAACATTCTGTAAAAACGTACGGATCGATCAGTGGCTCAGGACTGGGGATACCCTCGGCAGCGACCAGTATCTCCTCGCGACTATCCTCAGCACGTCCCCGTACCGTCAGAAAGGTCGCCCGACCCCAATCACGGATTCGGAATAGTTTCGTGCCCTGCGTGCTCAGAATGCCCCTGCCCAGATTTATAACCGGGACGAGTGGATGTGCAACCTCCAGGGAGATATCTCTGCTACCACTAAAGAATGACCCACCACGGCCGATCAATCCTATAGCGACAGCCGTCTCCTCCACCTAAGGCAGGCCCGCGAAAGTATGCAAAACCGCTGGAAAACACAGCGCCACAATAGAACGCTTCGCCGTCGAATAGCTCAAAGAAAAACAGATTGAGGACAGCAGTATCGCACTGACTACACAGCAATGGGGTCAAGTTTGTGACAACATGCTTGTCCAGCTCGGGATAATCCGCACGTGGCACCTTCTCCTATACCTTTTAGACCCGGACGGTTGCAAAACATCCCAACGAAACAGTATTTCCCGCATAGACCATCAACATCCCGGCTCACATCAGGATTTTCTCGATGAACTTCGTGTCCGCTATCTCAATTCTACTTCCCCGGACCCTCTCCCTCCCCCTACATGGGTGGTGCCAACCCTGCCCTCGATGCGGAGATCTAGGAGGCTGAGGGCTCTCACTCAGCTCCGCCCTAACTCTGCCCCGGGACCGGACAGCATTTCCAACAAAACTCTCCGTAAATTAGATGACTCGTCCATTGAGGCCCTCACTGACTTTATGAATGATTGCTGGAGAGAGGGTGAAATCCCCGCAGCGTGGAAACATGCACGCTGGACTATCATTCCGAAGCCAGGCAAACGATTAGCTCTCGAACGCCTCCGCTCCATCGCCCTCAATTCCAGTGCTGGGAAACTGATGGAGCACGTCATTCTCAACCGTCTTAATCATTACGTTGAAGATAACTATCTCGTACCTCGCACCATGATTGGCTTCCGCTGAAATCTATACACGCAAGACATGCTCCAGCTCTCTGGAGAGATACTGTGCCCCTCTACCAGTGCGGGCACAAAGGCTATTCTAGGGCTTGATTTAACTAAATCATTTGACAGCGTCTCGCACGGAGCTATTCTCGCCAACCTCTCCATAATAAATCCTGGTCACCGTACCTACGAGATATACGCACTTTCCTCTCTGGCCGTAGAGCTGAACTTAGCTTTGGCTCTCACCTCTCACACCCTATAACCCTCGGTAGCAATGGCACCCCCCAGGGATTCGTGCTCCCTCCCTTCAATTTTAATGTCGCCTTGCTCATGCTACGTTCTAAATTAGCCGCTATCCCCCGGCTATGCCATACCTCATGCACAGACGACATCACCACCTGGGTTTCAACAGGCAAGGATGCTGAGGTTGAAACCGCACTTCAACAAGCGGTAAATGTCATTGAGCGCCATGTTATCATCATCATCATCAGCCTGACTACACCCACTGCAGGGCAAAGGCCTCTCCCATGTCTCTCCAATTAACCCTGTCCTTTGTCAGTTGCCGCCACTGTATCCCTGCAAACTTCTCAATCTCATCCGCCCACCTAACTTTCTGCCGTCCCCTGCTACGTTTGCTTTCTCTTGGAATCCACTCCGTTACCCTTAAGGACCAGCGGTTATCTTGCCTTCGCATACATGCCCTGCCCAAGCCCATTTCTTCCTCTTGATTTCAACTAAGATGTCATTAACCCGCGTTTGTTCCCTCACCCACTCCGCCCTCTTCCGATCTCTTAACGTTACACCTATCATTTTCCTTTCCATAGCTCGCTGCGTTGTTCTTAACTTAAGCTGAACCCTCTTTGTTAGCCTCCACGTTTCTGCCCCATAGGTGAGTACCGGTAGGATACAGCTGTTGTATACTTTTCTCTTCAGGGATATTGGTAAGCTACCATTCATGATCTGAGAGAACCTACCATATGCGCTCCACCCCATTCGTATTCTTCTAGTTATTTCCCTCTCATGATCCGGATCTGCGGTCACTGCCTGCCCTAAGTAGACATATTCTCTTACTACTTCCAGCACCTCGCTACCAATTGCGAACTGCTGTTCCCTTGCTAGGCTGTTGAACATTACTTTGGTTTTCTGCATGTTAATTCTTAGCCCCACCGTTCTGCTCTGCCTGTCTAACTGATTGATCATGCTTTGCAGTTCTTGTCCTGAGTGGCTTAGCAAGGCAATGTCATCAGCGAATCGCAAATTACTCAGGTATTCTCCATTAACTCTTATCCCCAACTGTTCCCATTCCAGTCCCCGGAATACCTCCTGTAAGCAGGCAGTGAAGAGCATTGGCGAGATCGTGTCTCCCTGCCTGACCCCTTTCCGTATTGGAATTTTATTGCTGACTTTATGGAGAACTATAGTAGCTGTGCAGTCGTTATAAATATCTTCCAATATTTTCACATAACACTCTTCTACACCCTGATTCCGCAATGCCTGCATGACAGCTGAGGTTTCCACCGAGTCAAATGCTTTCTCGTAATCAATGAAGGCTATATATAAGGGTTGGTTATATTCTGCGCATTTCTCTATCACCTGATTGATAGTGTGAATGTGGTCTATTGTCGAGTATCCTTTACGAAAGCCTGCCTGATCATTTGGTTGACTAAAGTCCAAGGTTGTCCTGACTCTATTAGCGATTACCTTAGTAAATACCTTGTAGGCAACGGACAATAAGCTGATTGGTCTGTAATTCTTCAAGTCCTTCACATCTCCTTTCTTATGAATTAAGATAATGTTAGCGTTCTTCCAAGCTTCTGGTACTCTCGAGGTCACAAGGCATTGCGTATAGAGGGTGGCTAGTTTTTGTAGCACAATCTCTCCTCCGTCCTTCAACAAATCTGCTGTTACCTGATCCTCACCAGCTGCTTTCCCTCTTTGCATTGCTCCTAAGGCTTTCTTTACTTCCTCCTTCGTTACTGGCAGGATGTCCCATTGCTGTGCTTGACTGCCTCCCTCAGTAACTTGATGATTACATTCGCTACTGTATAGATTTGTGTAGAACTCTTCGGCTAATTCAACTATCTTATCCATATTGCTGATGACATTGCCCTGTTTGTCTTTTAGCGCATACATCTGGTTTTTACCTATGCCCAGTTTTCTCCTCACTGATTTTAGGCTACCGCCGTTCCTTAGAGCATGCTCAATTTTCTCCATGTTAAACTTTCTTATGTCGGCTACCTTGCGCTTATTTATTAACTTCGATAGCTCTGCTAGTTCTATCCTGTCTGTGGAGTTAGACGTCCTCATGCTTTGGCGTTTCTTAATCAGATCTTTGGTCTCCTGAGATAGCTTGCTGGTATCCTGTCGAACCATCCTACCACCTACTTCTGCGGCGCACTCTGTAACGATAGCTGTAAGATTATCATTCATTGTTTCAACACTGCGGTCGTCTTCATCAGTTAAAGCGGAAAATCTGTTTTGCAGCGACATTCTGAATTCCTCTACCTTCCCTCTTAATGCTAACTTGTTAATAGCCTTTCGCTTCACCAGTTTCCTCCGTTCCCTCTTCAAATCTAAGCTAACACGAGACCTTACCATTCTGTGGTCGCTACAACGGACCTTACCGAGGACCTCCACATCCTCTACGATGCCAGGGTGTGCGCACAATATGAAATCTATTTCATTTTTAGTCTCACCATTGGGGCTCTTCCAAGTCCACTTCCTGTTTGCTCGTTTGCGGAAGAAGGTATTCATAATCCGTAAATTATTTCTATCTGCGAACTCTACTAATAACTCTCCCCTACTGTTCCTAGAACCTATGCCATAGTCACCTACCGCCTTGTCTCCAGCCTGCTTTTTACCTATCTTTGCATTAAAGTCGCCCATCAGTACAGTGTACTGTGATTTTACTTTGGTCATTGCCGATTCCACATCCTCATAGAAGCTTTCAACTATCTGGTCATCATGGCTTGATGTAGGCGCGTAGGCCTGCACCACCTTCAGCTTGTACCTCTTATTAAGCCTAATTACGATAGCTGCCACTCTCTCGTTAATACTGTAAAACTCCTCGATGTTGCCAGCTATATCCTGATTAATGAGGAATTCCACACCTAGTTCTCGCCTATCTACTAATCCACGATAGCACAGTACATGCCCGCCCTTTAATACTGTATACGCCTCATCTGTCCTCCTAACCTCACTAAGCCCTATGACATCCCATTTAATGCCGGCTAATTCCTCCAATAGCACTGCTAAGCTAGCCTCACTTGATAAGGTTCTTGCGTTAAACGTTGCCAGGTTCAGTTTCCAATGGCGGCCTGTCCGGAGCCAGAGATTCTTAGCACCCTCCGCTGCGTCACAGATCTGACCGCCGCCTTGGTCAGTTGCTCCGCAGCCGCTGGGGACTGAGGGCCGAGGGTTAATTGGTTTGTTCATAGAAGGTTGTGGCCAAGTACTACACCAGGGTGGCCAAATCCTGTTCTGGTGAGGAAGTGCGTTGTCGGTTCTGGTCACCGAAATCAGGCCGCACTCCAAGCCTGGTTATGCAATTCCATCGACACGCGGAGTTTCTTTCTTTTTTTTTAATCCGGTGGAGAATTGCGTGGCACCGGGATTCGAACCCCGGTCCTCTTGCACGCGAGGCGGATGCTCTACCTCTACGCCATCGCCGCATCGAGCGCCATGTAGCCGTAGCCTACCTCTAGTGCTCCCCTTAGAAGTCCGAGCTGCTCCTCATCCAAGGTCAACCCGGCCTGCACGGCCATCCTCCCATCTACATTACTGCTAGTGGTCAACCCATACGCGAAGTATCCACCATTAGGGTATTGGGGCTTCTCATCCAGATCAATCAGAAAAACACCTACACTCTGGCTAAACTCACAGTCCCTGTCTCGTAGACCATTCGTCTAATTCGTCGCATTGCTCAGAAGCATAGAGGCATGCGAGAGGCTGACCTCCGACATTTTGTTCAGGCGTTTGTTATCAGTCGCCTTACATATACCCTTCCTTACCTCTACCTAAGCTGCCAGAAAAGGGACCGCGTTGACTTCCTTGTTAGACAGGCATACAAGGCAGCTGTTCATCTCCTCCACCGGATCTCCATGTATAAACTACTGTCAGGGGTCTACAACACTTTGACGAAGTTTTCGGAAGCTCATTTCACTTCTCAGTACGAGCGTCTATCCCACACCTCCACAGGACGTCACGTACTCGACAAGCTTGGAATAAGCTTCGAAACGACCGTCGCCGACAAGGCCCAGATTCCGCACCATATCCACAGTAACCTTATTGTTACCCCTCTCCCTAAAAACATGCACCCAGAGTATCATCTCGCTCGCCGCAAGGGCAGGGGTAAGTCTCTGCACAAAACGTAACAGATCGGACAGCAGCCTACGTCGACTCCACCGAATACCCCGATCGCGATGCTTTTTCCCTCCCAGTTGTAAACTACTGTGGACGGCCACTGGTTGCGTGCTCCATTTCCGCCAGATCGCCTTAAGAGTCCGAGGAGGCGGGCATAGCCTTGGCGATGGCCTCCACCTCTGGAGAAACCATCTTCAGTGACTCCAAATCTGCGATTCGTAATTTCGCCAAAGGTCGGGTCTCCCCTGCCACCCTATCTGTCCTCTACTCCACCAACATTCAACTCCGCCTGATCCAATTGATCTGGGTCCCTGCGCACCCATCCCATCCAGGGAACGAGGCGGCCCACAATTATGCCCGAGGATTCGTCGACCGGGATGTGTGTCGCCCATCCAGCGGACGGCGAGAGACCGAATGATTACATTTCATGACATAACCATGTACTACCGCTTAGGTCGACTTCTATAACATCTCGAACATAGTTCTCTGACCAAAGCGTTATAGGTTGTGTGGAGGCCATTCCAAACCAACACCTTCCCCAACCCCGCGATATATGCCCGCATATACCTTGGGGTCTACTCCCCTTCCATGTCAACTATGTGGCTAGCATGCCACTCTCTTCTACATACTTTGGGCTTGCCCTCAGGACCCCCCCTCCAAGATGTTTGCAAGATGTTTGCAGCTCTTGAATCCAGTGGGAGGACGCATTGCTTAGCTCCGACTCGAACACAAGGATCCGGTTTTTGACAAGAGCCCTAGAAGTGACCGAGCGCCACGGGCTCATGGCCGCTTGATGGAGCTATAACCCCACAACATATGCTACTTTTGTCACCGGAAATAAAGTTTATCCTCTTCGTCCTCGGCACTACATCTCGCTCCGACTGGTCTCTGCGCATGATCGGTGCTGAGCGAGTGCACCGGCGGCTGGGATATTGGAGTCATTTGATTTTACGGTGGCGTGTATTCAGTAGATGGTGGGCGCTTATGAATCACTTGGATGGGTTTGCAACCGCAGCAGCACTGGCGAAGGTCTACGGAGAGTCCTCACTGTTAATGGGCGTTTCAGTGCGCGCTCATGTCCTTTTTGACTTCGCTGTAAAAAAAATATGTCAAAATGATAGGAGATATCATGGCTGCTCTATTCACAAGAATCTAACCCTCAAAATGACAGCCGGCCGTCATTTTCAAATGAAGGTGTTTTTGATAATTTTGCCATCTTGCGTGTCAACTAGGTAGACAAGTGAGCCGTCAATATGACGGCCTCATGTCTTTTGATATTACAGTATGGCTTTATTTAAATGATTCACTGTCATGATGAGAGCATGGCATCTTTTCATAATACAGTGTGGCATCATTCAAGCATTTTTGTCAATCTGAAATGCATTTAGGTCATCCGTAAGATGGCCTGAGATGTTTTCATATAGTGTGGCATCAATTCGGGACAAAAGACACCAAATTTAGATTGCGCGTCTTCTATCAAACGATGTGTTACAAATTACAATATATAGATCAATGCATGCCGATCCATGTTGTGGGGACGCGTTCGTCCCCTGCGTTCACTTTCCCGCATTGCACCCCCTACTGTGGTTAGCTCCCCCGCAACGCACCCTTCTCAGTTGTGTTACTCTAACAAGGGAGGGCGCTCGCTGCCACGGATGGCGTTTTGCTGCGCGCGCGTGGGGAGAGACTGGCTCTCTTTTGCTCGGGACCGGGAAGCGTGTGGACGTTCACGCTGTGGGGCTACTGGCACGGTTTGGACTCTGCACTCAGGGCCAACGCCACTCCGCTAGCTCGACCACGCCTGTGGCCGCGAAGAACAACACCACCGAGGAATAAGCCCGCAGGCAAAACCTTTATTGGGATCTCCCAATGGCTTCCCTCGGTCGCGCGCAGGCAGCAACGGCAGGCAACAGGCACAGGACACAGGCACAGGAGACAGGAACAGAACAGTTCGGGTCACCTGGGCCGCCGCTGGTGTCGCGTCCGCTCTCTCTGACGTCTCGGTGTCAACTCTCTATCAGACTGTGCCCGTGCGCGCGGCCCGTGCGGCCGCCGAAACCGAGAGGGGCGGGTAAGGAGGGCTGCCCACGTGATGACGCGTAGTCGTGGGCGCCTCCCCTCCGCTCCCTCGGCTGCTGCGCCCAGTGGGGGCCGCCATAGGAATAGCCGCGGTAGGCCACGAGAGAGAGAAGGGTGCACCGGCGGGCGAGGGGCAACATGGATCCCCGCAACGCCCAAAGCTCCGCTCTTCGCCGCGGGCGACTTCGTGCGGAAACATGTTCCCCTCAGCTCGTCCCCTCTGGCCTCGGAGCCCTACCGTGGGCGAACGTTCGCTCGTAACCGTGCTGGTGAGTCGGACATCCTCGATTCCTCAGTTTATTTTGTTGCTAGCTCGCGTTATTGTTGTTATAGCAATAAATGCCTTGTTTGTGTGAGCCAGTGTGTCGTTCCTTTGTTCCCGCAGAGCAAGGCCCGCCGTGGTCGGCGTGCGCTCGGTAGCGTTCGCGACCACGGGGTGGAGTCCGCGCGGTTTTGACCTGGGTCAGCCGCAGTTAAACGGGGAGAACGTATTTATCTCCACAATTTTTACCCCTCATCTGGCAGCCCAACGTGGGGCCTGCTCTTGGAACATTGGATGAGTGTCTGTTCCGTTCGAGGAACGGTCTTTGTCCGGACTTGACAAGTGATGGGAATTTTTTGATCGCTATGACCTGCGGCATGCTTTCTTGAGTGCGAGGTGTATTGCGCTGCAGCATGTTTGAACTTTTCGACATGCTCAGCCCTTTTTGTTCAAGTTTTTCTTCCTGGAGTACCTTCAGCCCGAGAACCACTTGGTCCGCAACGAGGGAGCGCGAGGCCTAGCGCCCGCGAAGTTGCCGAGCCTGAAGCGAGTGTGTACGGAAGCCACGTGGGTGGTCCGAATTTTCTGCATATATTTTCTCACTCTCTTTTTTTTTTACTCTGGGAGTCGCGGCTCCGGGAGCCGGGTGGCCTGAGCCACGGGTGCCGCTACGAGCTCGCTGGTATTGCCGCTCGGCACCGGGCGCTCCGACACCGTCCGATACGGTGGGCTGCGACCGCTCAGAAGCTGCTTTGTGCAGTGAGCGGGGAGGACCACCCCACAAAGCTGATGTCTCCTCGCGGCTGCGCGCACGAAACCCGTTTCGGGTCTTTATGTTGTTGGGGGTCGTCGACCGTCACAATGTCAGTGAGGCCTAAGGCTTTTCAGAGCTGCCTGCACCATGTCAAAAGTGACACGACCACCGGACCGTGGTGTTGAGAGGGGGCGCACTTTAATGCCCACCCGTTCAGAAGGGGTAGGCACTTAGATGATAGCCTGTTCGTGCTTACCCAATGCATAGAAATAGCTAAGGCGGAAAACAGACCTCTGTTTTTAGCCTTTCTGGACATAACTGGTGCATACGATAACGTGAACAGGGAACTCCTGTGGAGCATATTGAACGATTTAGGTATCGGTCATGAGGTAATTGATTTTCTACAGGAAATCTATCGAGATAATGAAGTTGAAATTACATGGGAAAGAAAAAAAGTACCCCAACTGTGGGGGTGCACAAAGGATTAAGGCAAGGTTGTCCTCTATCACCGCTGCTGTTCATGCTGTACGTGATAAATATGGAAAGAAGGCTAGAAGAAAGTAATCTAGGTTATAGTCTGTCGTACAGATTAGGCGGAAATGTAGTTGAGCAGCGACTCCCGGGTTTAACGTATGCGGACGATATTGTACTGTTAGCATATAGCCAGGAAGATTTACAAACTTTGGTTAATTGCTGTGGAGACGAAGGAGACGCTCTTGGATTTTAGCGCAACTAAATCAGGTGTGATGATTTTTAAATATACAACTGATCTGGTGCTTACAATACAAGGCCACAAAATACCCAAAGTGGCCGAATACAAATACCTCAGGATATGGCTAAACGAAGGGCAGATATACACGGAAAAGCATGAACAGGCTCTTAGGGCAGAAGGACGAAGAGATGCCGGGATAATGAAACATAGGGCATTATGGGGGTACAAGAAATATGAAGTACTAATAGGTATTTGGAAAGAAATAATGGTGCCGGGACTTACTTTTGGCAATGCGGTTCTGTGCTTAAGGGCAGAAGTTCAGTCGAGATTACACGTAAATCAGTGAGCTGTTGGAAGATTAGCACTAGGTGCCCACGGCAAAACCACAAACGAGGCAGTACAAGGGGATATGGGCTGGGAATCGTTCGAAGCACGGGAAGCTAAGAGTAAGATGTTATATGACAAACGCCTGAGGAAATTGGACGATAACAGGTGGGCAGCTAAGGTATTTAAATATTTATACAGGAAGCGCGTTGACTCACAGTGATGGAAAAGAACTAGAAAACTAACCAGTAAGTATGCCGGTCATGAGGACGCAGAAAGAAAGAGCATTAAACGACAGGTTAAAAACGCGGAAGTTAAAAGTTGGATGAATTCAATGGAAAAGAAACAAAGTATAGAGCTATATCGATACTGGAAAAGGCAGATCACGAAAGAATTTTTCTATGATAACTCAAGAGGCAGTGCCCTGCTCTTTGAAGCTAGGTCAGGGTGTCTTAGAACGCGCAGCTACAAAAAGAAATTTAACGAAGAAGATGACACATGTGCAGTGTGTGGTAGATCTGTGGAAACAATTGGTTTGGTTTCGTTTTGGGGGGTTTAACGTCCCAAAGCGACTAAGGCTATGAGAGACGCCGTAGTGAAGGGCTCCGGAAATTTCGACCACCTGGGGTTCATTAACGTGCACTGACATCGCACAGTACACGGGCCTCTAGAATTTCTCCTCCAAAGCAATTCTAGCCGCTGCGGCCGGGATCGAACCCGCGTCTTTTGGGTCAGCAGCCGAGCACCATAGCCACTGAGCCACCGCGGCGGCTCTCTGTGGAAACAATTGAACACCTCATAATCAAATGTGATGGTATCCATCCGGATGTCGATGCAGGCACAGTCACTCTTCCTGAGGCCCTAGGGTTTAAAGATAACAATGGTCAAGTAAATAGATCTGCAGTGGAAGTTAGCAAAAAGCGATTGGAGGATTGGTGGCTGAAAAGCAGAGATGTGGTATAAGGTTAGAATTGTAGGAAACTGGAGGTAAAGATTATGGCGAATCTTAATGAGAATTGCCAACACAGTAAACAAAAAAAATAGTAAAGAAAGAAAAGCTGAGCATGGTGGCCATTGCCACCACCCTGTTTCAAAGGGGGCGCTCCCATTCAAACCCACCCACCCACCCACCCACCCACCCACCCACCCACCCGTCCGTCCGTCCGTCCGTCCGTCCGTCCCTCCGTCCGTCCGTCCCTCCGTCCGTCCGTCCGTTCGTCCATCCATCCATCCATCCAAACCCACCCACTCACCCACCCACCCACCCACCCACCCGTCCGTCCGTCCGTCCCCTTACGAAAATGGACTTTGCATGTCTAGTGTCAAATTCATGCATTCCTTATGACACATTAGAAAGTCACCATTGAGGCAGTTATTCATGTGCTTGTGCAAGAGAAACACAGAAGAAAGTCAAATGATATAGTACATCAAATCTTCTCATGTTAGTAGACATGAGACACTCCAATGATGATTTTCATCAATTATTCGTTAGCAGTAAAATGAATATACAGAAAGGCTAATATCACTTCACATAATGTTTACCCTGCCCTTGCTTGATTATCCATTGTTACGTCCTTGTTGTGCTCTTGCGCATTTCAGATGTACTTGGATATAGATATTTTGAAACAAAGAAAAACTGCACAGTGTTTGTTATTACTTTGCATATTTTGTTGGCGAGGTAAAGCAAAATAACTCCTTAATTTTTTTTTAATTTCCTCTCAGTACCTTCTTTTTAACCATTATAATAACCAGCCCCTTAACTCGCATATTCATTTCTGGGTGTATCCCATACGACACATGCAATTATCGAAGCGCGGAAAAACATTCAAATGTTCGTATTTTATTGAGGGACATTTCACTGCACTGAAAATATTTCTATCCTCCCAGATCATTATTTATGCAGCATCTACCAAGATCTCCTTTTGTCACATTGTGAAGTAACGCTGGCTTCAGTCTCAGTTATACTATTTTTTACTTAATTCTTACACAATAGCTTGTCATTTGAAGAAGTAAATACACTGTAAGCATTTTAATTTAAAACAATGGCACTTGCAAAATGAACAAAAAATTTGCATTGACTGGAGTCATACCAGGGCCACTCATGAAGGCATCAATCTTAAAAACAATTTTTTGCGTTCATTTCTCATGCTTGGCTTGAATTTACTGTATAGGTGATTTTGCCCAATAATCTATTTTTTTTTGTAGTGCCCATATATCTGTACATTCAGCTTTCTATACATGGATTGTGTACTATTTAGTGCATGAGTACAGATGTACATGCTGCGCCTGAAGAGGATGCATACACACGCACTGTGCACAGTTAGCATTGGCAGACCCACCAAAGTGAAGAGTCCCTTCCAGACAATGTGACATTTAAACCCACGCAAACACTAATCTATTCCTTTTTATTCATTTCATATTTGATGTGGCAGTTATTAGCAATGTTGTAATCATGCGAATTTTGCACATGACGGAAGAACATACTTTTGGTTGCTGAAGCATGCCATCCTTTGCGATCAGCACACCCTATCCGTGCCCACACATTTGAAGCAAATTTTCAGCTGCTATCTAGCAAGACCATTATATCTTATGGTGTTTAAAGTTATAAAAGATATTGAACTGTTGGAACTATTATTCTGGATGAAATGCATGCATGCATAAGGTAGTGTGACTTGAAGTTATGTAGCGGATAATTTTTATGATGAATATATAGCTAGCTGAAATGAACACAACGTTGCATACTCTTGCACAGAAAGAATTTATTAAAATGTGATCAAACACACAGAGCACGAATAAGCAGCACTAAAAAAAGGTATACATGTTGTTCGCCAGTAAGCAGATGGGAAAGCAGGTAAAGTGACAAAGAAATATTTATCTTTTTATTATACATATAACTTTATTGTTCTGGCCTTAAAAAACAATTGACTTTTTGTCTACTGAGAGCATTACAGAATAATTGAATAGTTAGAATTGTGCAGCCAAATGAATGCCTTTTATGCAGCAGTAATTTTGAAGCAACTGAGGAGTGAACACAAAGACAACAGAAATTATATTAAAATTCTTTAAAACTACATAAGCTTTACATTATGCGCATGATTATACTTTCTTAATAAAATCGGCCTTACTGTCTTAGGCCAAGAGGTAGCTCGAATCTGCACCACAGAAGTAATACAGTCAAAACGCATCAATAAAAATAACAAAATACAATTTCAACCAACAGGAAATTCACATGGAATAAGAAAGAGAAACAAAAAAAGAGAAAATAAAAGCGATATTCATCACTATATACTGGAGCCATAGACCTGAGTGGGCAGAGAATTCTTAAGGTGCCCGGTATCTATCAGACATACTTAAAGCAGTCTCTGTTGCAGTAGGGACTCACTGAACATGCTGAAATAAAGAGTAAAAATTGACAGACTATTATTTACATATTTGAATGCAGCCTTTTTGATAAAGCCAAATGTCTGAGCATAAGGACGTGCCTAAGATCTGGTCATACATTTGAAAAATGCATTACCTAATTGCTGCCAAGGCAAAACATACTGCACCATCATACCTCATCAAAATTGCACAGTCTAACTAAATGAATGATTATGTACACATAAAAACAGCACGAAAAAGACAAATAACATTAATAATGAAAGACAAGGGACAACATATAACCACAAAGGCAGAACAAAAGCAGCATTATTTTTCGAACCACTGTAAAAATAAATTCTTTGTGCCATTACTGTTTTAATTACAAGTAATCTCATTGCCAAAACAGTAGTGCGAATAAAAGACGCTCTTGTGTGCATGCTGCTGGTGTCAAACATGTATGTACAATAATAAATCACAAAAATACCCTTCAAAAGATCAGGGCAGCACACCCTGTACCAATCCTCAACACTGGAGCCCACTTTGTATGTTGTGGAGCTCTGCATTTAGTCTTACTCATGGCGTGCTGTTTTCTTCATTTGCCTGCAAGTGCACTCAAACACAGAGCTGCATTGAAAGGCTGTCATGAGACACTATAAAACCAGACTGGCAATAGCAAGAACATGTCACCACATGCCTGAGCAGCCGCCGCGGGGGCTCAATGGTTATGGCGCTTGGCTACTGACCCAAAAGACGTGGGTTCGATCCCAGCCGCGACAGTCGAATTTCAATGCAGGCGAAATTCTTCGAAATTGCCAGAGACCTTCACTACAGTGTCCCTCATAGCCTGAGTCACTTTGGGACATTAAACCCCATAAACGATAAACCAAACAAGCCTGAGTAAAAGCATAAATATGAATTTGTAATTAACTCATTGATTATGGTCACACAGTGGATTTTAACCAGAGGGAAGTATGGCAGGGGGTTACAGAGGGTCAGGTGGGCAGATGAGGTTAGGGCTCTTGCAGGTATAGAGGGGCAATAGCTCGTCCAAACAGGTCATAATGTATTGTTGGCATCACTTGAGCTGCATCTACAGCAGCTCAGGTCATGCCAACTATATATTATGGTAGAGAGAGGGTGTGGTAGATGGTCCTTGGCGATCACAGAATGAACAAGGGAGGGGAAAACCTCAGGTTGCTCGAGCCAACGTTTCGACAAGGGGACTTGTCTTCGTTTGGGCAAAGCGTTCATCATTGGCAGGGATTAAATAGGGCCTTCGCTCCGAGGAGGAAGGCCCCGGGGGTGGGGAAGGAAAGTGGTGTGAGAGGGGATGCGTGTCAGGAAGGGGAGGGAGGTGAACCTTGATTCGTTAAGCTGCAATAGTGGAAAAACTTATATCCCAGGGGTGTGTAATGAACAAAGGCTTTGAAGGAGCTGCGACGGGGGTTGGCGCTGGGTGGACCTGAAAAACTCAGATAAGAGGATTAGTCAGCATGGTACAGGGAAATGAGAACAAGGCTAGCTACTATATATTATGGTAGCTAGCCTCCTTGGCAATAACCAGTTTTTTTACCACTGCTGCAAGACCATGCCATTTAGGTAGATTCAAGACACAGCTTATTATTCAATGTGCACAAATAAGTAATGTCTTCACAAACTATGGCAATACATTTTTTCAATGATGAAAGTGGTGATGTTCGGTATTCACCAGTGCTTTCAGCCTGCACGAATTGAACACCGCTGTTATTGCAGAATGCACTCAGCAGCTTCCTGGCAACCCTGAATACTTCAATTTGCAGCGCAATCCTTCTTTGGCATTCACATTTCAAATGTCCCTCAGGGCAAATGGCAATGATATCAATGACACGACCAAAGACACCATCAATGTACACAAAGGAGTTAATTCGTCGCGACTTGTCCAAGTCAGCTGTGCACAGCACCAGTGAACCGGTTCCCATCTTCCTATAGTGGGCACCGTCACTTTTGTGTGCTGCTTTGCCATAAAAAACAACTCCACCAGTAGCTACAAAACTCCTTTTTAGGTGATATCCTTTCGTCAGCATTCTGAACAACTGGTCAGCACCAGCATTTTCCTTTGTTACTCGATGCCACAGAATTGGAAGAGCTTGCATTAAAGAAAATTTTTCAGTAATTTGTCTCTCAGGGTACCTTGTGCCCCTTACCATTCTTGCAAGCCTTCCGTTCATTGACTCAAATGGGAACATTGAATAGCCCCATAATGGACCCCACTCCTGAACCGTGTCGACAATATGAAGAAGCAAATGGCAATTGTATGTCATATGGCTGATTCCATACAGCTCCTCATACTCCTGTAGAAAACGCAACATATTACGCTTTAATTCTCTCATGCTTTCAAGTGTGACACATTCACCAAGCATGTAATGCATCATATCAACAAGCATCAGCCAGTGCCGAAAATTTCTGGATGGGATGTAACTAGACAGCACCACCGGAGAATAAAAAAGCAGCCAGTTGCGCCAATCAGCTGATTTCCAATACTTTACGTCTTTCAGTGATCTTGGCAGCCTTGACAACTCCCAAACGGGAGACAAGCTCAACAGAAGTCTATCTACTTCCTCTTGGCAGCTGCGGAGACGAAAGCCTTTGTGTGTACCTGATTTCAGCCAAATGAGTGTTGTGGCTTTTACCACACCAGAGCATACAGCATGCATGTAGTCAACTACAAAGCCAGAACAAAAGCTAAAATATGTAAGAAGTGTGAGGACACTTGTAGTTTTGACACCACAGCTTACTTTTTTTCGCTTCGTTCTGGCTTTGCAGGCATGCTGAGCAAATGACTCATGTGTGCGCAGCTTGGGCACAGATAATGGGGCAGAATAAACTCGACAATGGCCATTGCCTCGAGCAACCACCTCCCCTGGTTCTTCACACCAACTGCACCCATGTTTTCCATTGAATTGGGTCATCCCCATTAGTTCACACCTGGCGACACTGTCAGTAGTGCACGGGCCAGGAAAGACTTTGGATATTTTGTCATATCCTTTTGAATTCTGCCATCTTACTCCGGTTGCGGAGAGTTCATTAATTTTTTTTACAAAAGGCAGGAGGAATGTGTTCATGACAGGCTTGCGTGGACCAAACCACAAACCTGCCAGCAGAAGTTTTTTAATCCTGTCTTTATATGGGATCTCATTAATTTGGGCAAACAGGGGCCAAATCCCAAAGCTACTGCTCTCAAAAAGGGGCACGCCATCTGTATTGAATGTCAGGCTTACGTCATCCGGTCCAAGAGGAAGTTTTCTGTAGCCAATGCTCTCAGTAATATCACTAACGTCTAAAGAAATTTCATTTTTTGCACTTTTCAGCTGACTCGTTTTCAGCACGTCGCGTATCTGTGACTCCAAGTCCATCGTAAAAAAATACGAAGATGACTTTAAGAGTTCACCAACGTCGTGCTGCATGCCGCATTTTGTACACACCAACTGTGCCACTTGTGATTCTCCGATGTAGCTCAAACAGTTGTTGCAATAGAAATGCTTGTTCCTATTCTCACCACTTCCACTGAAATGTTTGAAAAATTTATACTTAGTTGTTGGCAAAAGTGTTCCTTCTGGGAGATGTGCCTCGAGCAAGCTTAGCAGGCTCTCAGTTGCTGCTTTTGATGAGTCATGGTGGAGGCTGTGCCCCATGATGAGTAGAAGGCTTTCAGCCACAGTTATTCTCGACCCTGGATACAGCGGCTGGTCCTGTGACAGAGACAAGAAACCAATATTGAAAACCCAGTTGTTGTGCTTAAAAAACATGCCAGCCATGGCTGTGCTTAATGATTTTGACTCATATATGACGGAACGTTTTATTTAAGTTGTGGGGATTAATATCCCAAAGCGCTATGAGGGACGCCGTAGTGGAGGACTTCGGGCTAATTTATACCTCCTGAGGTTCTTTTAAGCGCTAACTGCATGTGGCGATAATTCACGGTGACGATCGAGCTATATGCGATGGCTTCCCGCGATGAGAGGAAGGCCGTTGAACCAATGCATCGCTCAGGTTTTGGGTTTGCAGAAAATTTCGCCTATCTCGCCTACGTGCTCGCGATGCAAGACAATAGCAAAAGGCTTGCGGTTTGGCGACTTATGCTAGCGAAGTCCGTACTCTAGCGCAGTTGCAGCGAAGGAGCTGTCGACGCTCGCTCTGTCACCGTCCATGCATCGAGACAGTGCTTAAAGACTGGTCGCTTCGTGCGGGTATTCATGGGGCAGGCGAAAGCTCTTGCCATCGAACTGTGTAGAGCGATTTCAAGGTTAACGCCGTGCGTGCATCAACCAAGAGCAGGAAGTTAGAGCGCAAAAAAACAAAGACAAAGTGGAGACGTGGACGGGAACAGCGCGATGACGCGGCACCATCTTCCGTGGCGAGGGAGGCATCAAGGTAACTTCCCTCACTTTTTTACCGTTCTTAGAGCGGCTGCCACTCCCTTCTGAGCCAGCTCGCCCTTTTTATATTGCTTTTAGTACGACCTCATGCGTCTGGGTGTGGACGTTTCTACGACGAGCATACGGTTACACATCATCGGCTTTCGCACAAACGGCGTTATCGCTAAATAAGAGGCAACGAAGCGCACGCATGACCTCAAGATAAAAAGAGGGTGGCGAGTTGATCTCTGCAGCTCGCCGCGTCACGAGGAATATCGCTTCATACAGCGCACGGGCGCAGCCGATATTGAGGTGCGGCCGCCGCAGACCGAGTACTTTGGCTGAGGACCCGATCGAGTGCCTTAAACCAGCCAACCACCGTCACAGGTCAGATATGAATAAAAAGCGGTATCTTTTTTCTTACTCAAAAGTATCGGCGTTAAGTAGAAAAAGCAAATGACAGCGTGTCTAACTGAACTTACTGTCTGGAAGCGTAAGTACCTTCAACCTAACTTAAAGGACAGCGACGATTTGCTTAGAAATATATGCGCAAGCAGGAGAGCGGCAGCGCACGCGTGACAAAAAAAAACATGCTGCCGCTGCCACTCAATCGCTCGGATACTGCGCTGGAGTACCCGGGTTCGAACCCGATCGCGGCGGCTGCGTTTCGATGGAGGTGAAACACAAAAGGCGCCCCAATTGTGCTGTGCGATGTCAGTGCGTGTTAACCAGGTGGCATAAATTAATTATTCTGGTGACCTCCACTACGGCACCTCTTTCTTCCTTCACTCCCTCCTTTATCCCTTCCCTTACTACGACGCTGTCCGCGGGTGTCCACCAAGATATTTGAGACAGTTAACTGCGCCATTTTCCTTTACCCAACAACAACAAAAAAAAAAACAATTTCCATTTTCACTCAAATTGCTCCGTTTCCAGATATTTCCAATGCCATTATATTTGCAAATTAATACTGCGTATTATGCATCCATTATGGTGGCTGTGTGGGCGATGTAGCATTATAACCCGCACTTAGCCGCCGGACGTTTCGACCGAGTCCGAGGAGGCGACACAAAAAGTGCTCGTCCTGTGCCGCCTTCGCGTTAGCAGTTACAACCATGAATGCATAGTTCTTCCGTCCAGCTTCAACCATTAAACCGCCATTACTACCATTAAAACGCGGGACCGTGAAGATGGTTTGAACGCTCTCAGTGTAAACCGCAGTCCTTGCCAAAAGTAGCTGCACAGTTTGCTTCTGAGTCGTATACATTAAAGCTATTATGCCAGCCCTCAAACTCTAAATCTCTGTATGGTAAGGACAACCCCTGTCCTCACTTTCAAAAAACTTTTTGATCTTTTGGGAAGCCGTAAGGGCTCTACTATACGAATATGAAACAAATATGCAACCTGGTTACTTTTGGCAAAGAACGTACGCTTAACAAATTAAATGGTGTAATCTTACCAGCTGGCTGTCTTCATCCGAGCATTCGCCTCTTTCGCGCCCATCTTCAGTGGCCGTTTCATCTGCTTCACTTTCGCTGGAGCTGTCCGAGTCATCCGTGCTCAAGTGCGACTCATGGCGCTCAGAGTCCGCGGTTTGTGCATCTGACTCGACTGTACCACACGAGGCGTCGTCAGCCTGCTCCATTTCGGGACGTGAAGTCGCCTCTTCTGCTGGAGCGTTCCATTGGGAACCTGACGGGACTGACGTCTCCTCTTCGTCGGAACTTGTGTCGGAAGAGTTCGGTCGTCCAGGCTGGCAGTCGGAAGTAGACGCAGTTGCTGCTGCTGCCTTCAGACGATGCTTTGTGCGAACCGGCACTTCTTTTTTTAAATCCCAGAGGTACTGGCTATATTTTCTTTTTGGTCCCATGACTGCGCTGCTCTACTGCTTATAACGGGAGGTATGAGCCAAGCAGCAACCAACTACTGCTTATGAGCCACGAACGGATATTCGTCAGTCTGATGATGCTTAAGTGGGGGACAGATTGGAAAAACCCCACAACTATATATGCTCGCAGAAAAAATTCCTGGGCACTACATGAGGCACAAAATATTTTGCCCTCTCATGTCGTCAGGCGACTCGCGGGTGCGGGCGCGTGGAAACGACCAGCCTCCTTTCCTTCCCGCACAGCACGTCACTCAAGATCGGCACGAGTAGGACCAACAACCTCTAAAGAATTTCTAGAGGGTGTTGGTAGAACGCGTGGTCACGTGCCATCCGAAGAGGTATGCTGGTATGCTTTCTGTGGCATTTTTTTACCGGGCTCTCCGAGAATTCTTGGATCTCGGATGCGAATTTTAGCTCCAAAAGGTGCAAATTTGAATGCCAGCACATAGCTCACGGGGGCTTTGTTTAAACTGGGTGTCAGGCCACAAATAAAAGAGTAATCTATTTTTTCCTCCATGCGATAGAGCATGTTTTATTTACCTTATACTCTGTCGAAGGTATAAACGACGTTGCAGTTTACTTTTAGAGTGCTACTTATCTCCAAAAGTGATTGAAATTGCTAATCGCGCCAAACGGAATAACCTCTGAAATCCAGAATTAAAAAAAGCATACAAGTTCACCGCAAGCGCGGAAAAAAATTCATTTAAAAATAATCGTCAGTGCTCTGTAACAAAGTCGAGACAAAAAATGTTTTCAGGAAAACAGAAAACAAAAGGTTTTCAAACGATGTCGGATATATGAAAATCATTACGCAGAAGTATGAAACGCACAAGACTCACAGTTGGGGAGCCCCTGAGATACAGTGAAGCGTAGTTTGGTTGCTCATTTTCTTTTTTCTCGCTCGTTTTATGTCACTGCGTGATGGACACCTTTTGTATCCATTGGTAATCTTTGGTGATAGCAGCCCTATTAATTAACATCCTGTTACTAAACCACATCCTCCTTTACTGCACCAATGTAACGTCTGCTTTCAATATTGAAGTGGCCTAAAGCGTCATGCCAGTTGGGAGCCCGTTGTTTGATAAGCCCATTGGAGTACTCATGCATCTGCATGCGTGTCGTGTTTGCCGATCGAGTATACAAACAGCAGTTCAACTGAGCATCGATCGCTGAATGGAGCTTTGACATTTACCTCGCTATTTATCATCGTTGGAAGGCCTTTTCGGTGCACATAGTTCCCTTCACACAGCGCTTCAAATCTATCATATCCACAAGCTGTCCGAACCAAGTGGCAAAGCCGACTGTACGGGCCTTGGATGCTCATAAGTGCACACTGGTTGGTGTGGCTTCGAACATTCTGTAATGTTTTTTCACGTTAGTTCTTATGGCGATGCAAAGGCAGTTCTGTAGCTGATCAATCATGGCAACTGTCATCTTTCCTTTCCCACTGAGTCCCCGTGTGCAGGCTTCGCACACTCCTTTCGTGGTCGTTAGGGTGACTTTTGTACTTAGCCAAGCGTAAGGATAACAGACAACATCATAAACAATAAAAATTAAACTATTAGGACACATATTTATCATAACAAAAGTAAATAATCAAATTAGATACAGAAACTACTTATCTTCGGTTTCATGATATGAGCGGCTCTAACTCCAGGCTAGGCAAAGTAGGGATAGAATTTTTTTCTCTGCATATTTACTTATGTGTAGGTTAAACGGTTAAGCGATGCGACACTGCTCTGGGATGGAATGTGCTGCCACCCGTGAGGCTTGTGAGACCCAGCTGCTAGGTTGCTCCACGGCCGGACTCGAGCGGCAACGGCGCGAGCGCACGCCCGCCTCTTTCTAGTTCGGCCGTGGTTGCTCTTCCCGTGCAACCTCTCGCGACAAATAATTGATTTAACTACCGCCTACCACGGTGGCCAGTTTGCTCACAATCCGGTGAGCAGGCTGTGATGACGCCACAAGGTGCACGGGGCCTAGCTGTCCCACCTATAGGTTGCCGGAGCGGCCGGTTGCTCCGGCCGCTCCGGCTGCGAGGTTTTAAACGGTCACCAACACCACGACCAACATCGCCGTCGGCGCCGGACAGTTTTTTCCGACATGGTGCTAACAGACACGTACAAGCGCAAAAAAACACGGAGAGAGAAGAGACTTGGACAACACGAGCGCTTGGTGCTTATGGTGCTAACGCTCTCGCGTTAAAAATCGAGCTTTGAATGCGGCCTCACACTTGAACTAGACGCGTGCAGGAACTGTGGTTTAGGTGTGTACACCAGAGGTGTTTCGTTCATCTATCTTGCTGTCACATTGCAGAGCGGAATTCCGATTCGTCAAGAGCGTCGAACCCGCCGCGGTGGCTCAGTGGTGAGGGCGCTCGGCTGCTGAGCCGGAGTTCCCAGGTTCGAACCTCGTTGCGAACAGGTTCGAACGGCAACTCTTACCTTTTTCTTTAACTTCCCCTTTTATTATCTCTTCCTTTATGGCGCGTTTGGGTGCCCGCCGAGATGCGAGACACTGTTCCATTTCCTTTCCTCAAAAACTAACTGCGAGCGTAGTCTGCGCAAGTCGTGCAGAAAAACGCTGGCTGTGCAGAAAACTTCACGAGTGCCATCACCCGAAGACGATATTGGAGCGTTGTGCATGGACGAAACTTTCTCCATGATGTTTTGGTTCAGCTGTGCTAAGGTGGGCGCTTTGTGTTGAGGTTTTATGCATAGCATATTGCAATCACTCAGTTCAGCCCTTGGGCGCGGCCGAACAGCCACCAAACCACGTGACGTGACGTCACGACAGCAAAAAAAAAAAGCTGGGCCCAAAAAAAAAAGAAAGAAAATAAAAAACAAAAAAAGAAAAAGAACGGCTGAGCATGGTGGCGGTTGCCACCGCCACGTTTCAAAGGGGGCGCCGCTATCCATCCATCCATTCATCCATACGTCACGGAGGAAAAGCTGCTGACCTTGCCTCCAATGCTTGGCTTAACCACCAAGCTAAGCCTGGGCAACTTTTTATTTTTTTCTCGTGTGTAAAATATTTAGTGCGAAAGAGCTAGTGTAAATATATTTAGTCATAATTTCATAAAAAATTACCTGAAACGAAGGTTTTTAACAAGGCGTTGTTAGATTTGTGACCGAAAGGTGTCCCACAATACCTGCGATCACGTGACTTTCCTGATGTCAAGTTGCGCGCGCACGCCATTTTGCTTATTATTGTTTTGGCTTGCCAGCGTCAATCGCGCTTCAAACAAAAAAAAAACGCAGAATGTCGCACGTGTTAGTGAGGTGGGTTACAGAGCGCGCGTGGGATGTTTATAGCGTGCGCGCTCTCGTAGACACCGAGCTAAGCTTGCGCCTTCTTACTGAAGATAACGCTATACGGCAAGTGCGGGGCCAGGTGGTCTCGGTTCGGTGGAAGGAGGGCGAAACACCAGCAGAAGCCGAGCTTCTAGATTTCGGTGAGTATGGAGCGTAGTCCCGAGAGGCGTCAACGCATGGTGCATCTGTGGCAGTATGTATTTTATGGTGTTACCGGCGCAGGCTCCGAACGAGCCATGGAGAAAAAGCGTGCTCACCTTGCGAAGGCTGCGGGGGCGACGAAGCAGCCGGAGGCTGCCGCTGAGGTGAGCGGTTGTCATCGCTACATTTTTCTGATGCATGGTATCGTGTATTTTGGATTGCATTTGTCACCGCGCGGTGTGACAGGAGCTGTGACCAGTGGTTTGGAATGAAAGCATAGTGAGGATACAGAACGCGAAATCGAGGACCAAGACGAGTGGCACGTGCATTCTTATCGTGTGTGCTATCACGTTCTGTATCTGTTGCGGTGCTTTTTGATGTAGATAAAAATAATGCTGATACGATGGAAATGTGTGTTGTTGCGTGCGGGCCCTAACTGCAGCGAGGTCGAACCTGCTGATTGGCAAATTCTTTAGTGCGGCCTGTGTGTCAGAGATGACTGAGCGGCGTTTTCAACGCTCTGTGGTTTGTTTATAATCTTATTGGCACGGTTTTTGTTCATACGAAGATGATCTAAGTGTACCTTAGGTCCACTAGGCGCTGGGCTCACCAAGGTTTCTAGTTGCACGTTGGCAAGACCGGATGGCATCCAAATTGTTAATGAAGCAATTGGGCCCAAAATCTATGCAACATTGAGAGGTAGTGAGCCAAATGATAATGGATGGAAGCTCCTGATGGATGGAGACCAAGCAGGATGAGCATGATATAAGGGAAAACGGGACAAAGCTTACATAAACAACTACCATCCCATAACAGTGACATCAGTGGTTTACAAGGAGGCCATGCAGGTTATCAAGGACAGACTGCAGGCATGGGTGGAGAACGAGAGGGTGCTAGGGGAGCCACAAAATGGGTTTCGAAAACAAAGAAGGTTAGAAGGCAATCTGTATCGACGCAGTGTTGCAGTGTCTTGACATCGCTGTAAAGGAACACAGGTCCCTATGGCTAGCATTTTTGGGTATCAAGGGAGCCTACAAAAACATATTTCAAGAGGATTTGTCAGGCATACTGGGCACATTAGATAAGGTATCTGCAAAGGGAAAAAAGTGCTTATAAAATGAAAAAAATATATTGGAGCCTACAGAGATCAGGAGGTTAGGCAAGAGTGTCGCCTGTCACCTTTGTTGTTTATGATGTACCCTCAAGTATTCAAGACCAATCTAGAGAGGAGGTGACTTGACTTCAGCCTTTCTTTTTTCGAGCAAGGAGAATGAATTTGAACAGTCATTGGCAGGACTGATGTACGTGGATGATATAGTACTAATAGTTGACAACAAAGATTTGCAGAGTTTGATGGACATCTGCAGTACAGAGGGAGATACATTAGGTCTGAAGTTTATTAATGAAAAATCGGCAGTCATGATTTTTGATGTTAATGAAGGCAGCGAGCTTAGGACACAGGAGGTTACGTTAAAGGTAGTGGATGAGTACAAGGGTGATGCAGTGGGGATAAATAATGTTGCTGAGTAGCTAAAGGATTATAAAAAATATGTAACAACTAAAGTTAACAGGAACGCAGCTGTCATGAAAAATAGGGCATTGTGGAATTGATGATGGATTTTTATGGCGCAAGGGCATCAGTGGCCAAAAAGCACTATGGCACAAGATACTTTCTTCTACTCAAGGTGGGGTCAGAGACTTATTTTCCCAAGCATTTCACCCTAAAGAAGCCGAGCACCAAGCAGGGGAGAGCTTGCACCCATTGTATGTATCATTGGTGGGTACCCGAGGGCACCGGGGATCGAACCCCGCACCTGCCGCATGCGAGGCGGATGCTCAGGCTACTAGGCCATTGCTGCGATGGAATTACGATATGTACGAAGTGGTAAGATGTATCTAGAAAGGGGTGATGGTTCCTAGTCTGACTTATGGCAGTGCATTTCTGTGCATGAGACCTGAGATTCAATGAAGGTTTGAAATCAAGCAATCTGGGTAGGTAGACTTAAGGCAATACACCAAATCATGGGGTACAAGGTGACTTGGGATGGGCATCATTCGAGAGCAGAAAAGCTAGAAGCAAGCATGGAGGACAAAAAACTCTGGAGGGGACAAAAAACTCTGCAGGGAGCGCAACACCATGTGGCCAGCCTACGCAAGCCAAGTGCTCATGAAGCTGCTCCCTCCACCGTTTTTCGCTCTGCTAGTCAGTCCCTAATATTTTGGTGTTGGTATGTTTTCGTGCACATGTCTGCGTGGCCCATGGCACGGGCGACTGCAGCAAGGAGGTTGATCTACAGTCAGTTGGCTACGCTGGCCCACATGTGCGCAGCCAGCAACTTGATGAGTAGGCTTCAAGGGTATTGCGAGATGCTCCCTCCTGAGTTTCTTTTTCTTCCTTCATGGCAGCAAGATAAAATTAGAGCACTTCAGAGAAATGAAGGTAAAGCAGTGGCATAGAAAATATCTGCTATAATTCTAGCGTATGGAGTCAAGTGCCAAAAGACACATTATGCAGTGCATGTGGAGAGGAGGAGGAAACGGCTGCACACTTGATGCTTTTTTCTAAAAAGCTTTGCCCGACAGTTTAAAGCAACGGGGCTGATGGGGCTAATTTATTCCAAGTACTGGGATTTAGGAACAGTGGAGGAAAAATAGATTTCAAATGGGTAGAAATAACCAAGCAAAGTTACCGGTTTACTGGCTAAAATCAAGACAACATTGAAATTTCATCTGCACTCCGCAGGATGTTGTGGAATGGCTTGCTCTAAAGGTGAAGAGGTGTGTTCTCTGTCTCCAGTTAAAGCACAGCATATATGTTGTCACGACTAGATGGTGTGAGCTGCCACTTGACTTAGTGTCCATCCATCCATAAGCGGATCCATTTTCACGCTCTTAGTTTACAGCAGTTACAGCCTGACTTTTTCTTACTCACAAACCTAACGCAAATCGCTTTTTCCCGCAGTGGCGTTTTTCTTTTGGATCATTTTTCAGGGCGGATTAAGCATCCAAAAGGGTAGATTAAGCATCCGTCATCTAAACGCCAGACACAGAGTGTACAAAAGTGAGCGCACTTGTCTCACCGCGTGTAGATGCCTATCTGGCTGTGCCCGAGTGCAAGTAATAAATGCAAAATCAGTACCTGCTTTGAATTTCGCTCCTTTGCCTCCACAGAACACCACTAAAGAGCTGTAGACAAGTGTGCATACCTCTGTACTATAACATCGCAATGTATTTGTTCAGCGCATGTCTTGGAGTAGTGAGTGATGGTTAATTACATGTGGGTACAATTAATACTTCTCGCCTAAGATTGGTGTTTGAATCCTCATCACAAGAGTTTGTTGTTCAGAGACGTATGCAGTTTACCAGCCATAGTCCTTGCTGCCAGAAAAGGTATCTCTCTTTTTCTGTGCCCTTTCTAGTGAATTTCTCTGCTCTGTAGCAAAATGGTAATTGTTAATCTCCAAGCTGCTGCGCAAAAAATGCATTGGCTTCTTGTAGGAAACCTGTTTCTGCTTGAACTCTTTCAATATTCACGGGTGTAGGATCACAGCGTGTGCCAGTGTGGTGCGGCACAGAAAGTAGCCGACCTGGAGTCCTATGTGAAGACTTTGGAGGACAGGCTACAGGTGGCAGAGGACAGGCTACAGATGGCAGAGAACAACGCTGGTGAGTTAGTTACATGTTACATGTGTTGTGAGTGGTGTTGGCCTGATGCTAATTATGTGGCATGCATTAGTAACAGGGTAACTGTGGGCAGCATATCATCTGCAGTCAGCTATGCATTCTTCGTATGCCAAGGCAGTACCAACCTGTACCATTGTCTTAAACCTTCTACATGCTGCAACAAATTAGTGGCATTTGCCGCCGCGGTGGCTCAGTGGTTATGGCACTCGGCTGCTGACCCGAAAGATGCGGGTTCGATCCCGGCCGCGGCGGTTGAATTTCTTTGGAGGAGAAATTCTAGAGGCCCGTGTACTGTGCGATGTCAGTGTACGCTAAAGAACCCCAGGTGGTCGAAATTTCCGGAGCCCTTCACTACGGCGTCCCTCATAGCCTGAGTCTCTTTGGGACGTTAAACCCCCTAAACCAACCAAATTAGTGGTATTTGGTGAGATTGTGCCAAAGTTGTGCCAGAATACTATTTCAGCAACCAAGAGCTGCGGCTGATGTGGTTTCTTGGTGAACGCATATGCAAAGAAAAAATTGGTTCTGAGGGGCTTAAATAATGCTAAATTTTGGTCCTGTTAGATTTATAGCGCTTTTTGTGCAGCACCATCATGTGTCCCATAAGTCAGTATAAGACAGATAGGTTTCGGATGCGTTCCAGATCAGGTAGCTGAGTCCACATATGTCACTTGTGCTTGCTGGCTTTAACTTTGTTGTCGACATCAGAGCTTCCGATTTATGCAGTAGACCATGTTAATGCGAAACGTCAGCATGGAGAGTTTGTATGAATAGGAGTTGTAACTAAATTCAGCAAATTCCATTCATGGGTTGGCATACTGTGACCACACTGTACACGCATGATTTCAAACCTGTGTCTTTGCCATATATCTTTCGCCACATGAGCTTGGAGTATAGGTTACATTGTGAGGAGGTCCGAGCAGGGTCTCTTCGTGGCAAACACTTAACAAGGAAGCAGCAAAGTGTCGGAAGCTCATGGCAATGCTGAGGAGTGGAGGAAATAAAACACTGTCTCAAGAGATGCCATGTCTGACTGCAAGAAACCTGTCATGCTCATATAAACCTGTCTAGTGCCTAAGCAATAGCCTGTGCTGTGCCTTGAAATGGCTATAGGTCACGCTTGTATTGTGGTATCATAACTTAGCGAAGCGAAGTGGCTGTGCTCATCCTGGAATAATCGCTGTGCCTGTGGTGGCTTTTTGATTCATTGTCTTTTGCCTACCGAATTCCTTCAATAGGAGTGCATCTTGGAGTTTTAGAGTTGTAGTATAGGAGCGTTGTCACATGCCGGTTTTTCAATCTGGAGGGCTTCTTTTAAGTTTCAAAAAGAAACCACCCTACAGTGATATTTAAGAAATCAACTGAAATTAGAATTTCTCAACTTCCTTTGCAATTTTTGCACAGAAAAATTTGCACTAATAATAAAGATACGAAATATCGCTCATTTTAATTTGTTACACAAGTAGATTTGGGGGAGCCTAACCTCTATGCATGCCTCCCCCTTATATAATGTCTTCGGGCTGTTAAGGGACCAATACATAAAATTTCAACAAATAATGTTGTCAGGGTGGAACCAGCGGAACACAGACGCAGGACAAGAAAAGGAGGTACACACACCACACCTCTGGACTTGCAACTGATTTATTTCCAAGAAAACCACCACATTTTAAATGTTTCCCTGCGCAAGCGCACACTCTGGACGATGGGAACGACTGTATTAAGATAAAAGAAAGTTATGTTCTTTATCCGTGATAAAAAACCGAGGGATCGCTGACACACATCTCCTTGTTTTTCCTGATTAAAAAAACGCTTCAAGAATTTCATGCTCGCGTCTTGTCCTCCCCCGACCAATAATGCTCGTGCGGTGAAGCAAAGGAGAACATCCTTTGCATACCTTAACATGCAAGGCTAAATTGCTTCCAGTGCCTGAATTGAACGTTGTTCGGTGCTGCCTCAGACGTTCATTGATGCATCCCCCGGTTTGCCCGATGTAGATTTTCCCACAGGACAATGGGATGCAGTACACCACCCCTATTCACACGAAGTGAACCTCGTCTGGTGCTTGGTTTTACAGGTCCCCTTTTTCTGCGGACCACCAGAAATATGGGCGCACAAACCAGACAGTTTCCGGGGGGCTGTCTGGTTTGTGCGCCCATATTTCTGGTGGTCCGCAGAAAAAGGGGACCTGTAGAACCAAGCACCAGACGAGGTTCACTTCGTGTGAATAGGGGTGGTGTACTGCATCCCATTGTCCTGTGGGAAAATCTACATCGGGCAAACCGGGGGATGCATCAATGAACGTCTGAGGCAGCACCGAACAACGTTCAATTCAGGCACTGGAAGCAATTTAGCCTTGCATGTTAAGGTATGCAAAGGATGTTCTCCTTTGCTTCACCACACGAGCATTATCGGTCGGGGGAGGACAAGACGCGAGCATGAAATTCTTGAAGCGTTTTTTTAATCAGGAAAAACAAGGAGATGTGTGTCAGCGATCCCTCGGTTTTTTATCACGGATAAAGAACATAACTTTCTTTTATCTTAATACAGTCGTTCCCATCGTCCAGAGTGTGCGCTTGCGCAGGGAAACATTTAAAATGTGGTGGTTTTCTTGGAAATAAATCAGTTGCAAGTCCAGCGGTGTGGTGTGTGTACCTCCTTTTCTTGTCCTGCGTCTGTGTTCCGCTGGTTCCACCCTGACAACATTATGAACCAACTAGCCCAGCAATTTACGCCCCTTCAACAAATAAGTATGCAGACCTCGCTGATACGTCTGCCTACTTTTGCACCACGCAAAGGTTGGAGCAATACGTCATTTTTTAAACAGTGGCATTTCCACAATAGGGCTCTTGCCACAAATCACGAGGAAGCTGCCCCAAATTGAATTTTAACCTGCTACAAAATAGGCTCCAGAATTTTTGGCCATTCCCGCCACTGCATTGTATCTAGTCATGAGCAATATGAGAAGAAACAAAGTTTGAGCATTTATTGTTTCGTTATTCCACAATTATATGCGACAAGCGCACCTTTTTCTGTATTAGGGTGGGCAATTAGGCTAGGTAGTAAAGATACATTTAGGGTGGAACAGTGAAAATGGACGAAAGACAGGAAATGAACAAGGAACACAGGGGAGTGATCATTTGTGTGCTCCTTGTTGCATTTTTGTGCTGTTCCTGCCAAAAATACACCTTTTTTGCTTTCAAACTAGTTTTCCTGTTGGTTTATCATATCCATAAGCATTCTCAAATTTAGTTAAGAAATGACCGGAATATTTGTAGTTCTATGCAAAACTTTTGTTCCCTCTCATATTGTTCATGATTCACAGGACGGACAGAAGTCCAGATTCCAGGAGTGCATAGCATATTGCATTACTCAGTGTCACACTGTGCACCTTGACTGCAGATTGTGCATGCAGTCAAGAGCGAGTATGTTCTCGCTCAAAGATTTTTTAGGTGGTCTGCTGCAATGCTAACTTTGCATACAAAGCAGTGATTGTGATTATGAGTATTCCTGCTTCAACTTGACTTTTTCATGTCTGCCTCTAGACTCCTTTGCCATGGTGAAGAAGTCGAGCAAGCTAGTGAGGAGACTGCAGGCCCTCCTTGAAGCTCCAAGGCAAGCAGATGTGCCAAAGGCTGACACTGTAAGCATTTGCTTTCTGAAAGGCATTTGTCCTATTTGGAAGAAAAGCAAGAGCTTTGGGACTGGTGTTGATGCTTGCAGTGACACTAAGGACAGAGCAGTGAACAATGGATAGCAAGGATATTGGTTGGTTTGGTTTATGGGGTTTAACGTCCCAAAGCGACTAAGGCTATGAGAGACGCCGTAGTGGAGGGCTCCGGAAATTTCGACCACCTGGGGTTCTTTAACGTGCACTGACATCGCACAGTACACGGGCCTCTAGAATTTCTCCTCCAAAGAAATTCAGCCGCCGCGACCGGGATCGAACCCGCGTCTTTCGGGCCAGCAGCCGAGCACCATAGCCACTGAGCCACCGCGGCGGCCCATAGCAAGGATATTAGTGTGACATTAGTTAATGTCAAGAGGGTAGCATTAATAGAGCGCTAACATAGGTGTCTAGTATTCAGCTGCGATTAAAGAAAAAGAAGCAGACTTGTGTTGGTGGTGATCTACAGTCTATTGCATGAGCAAAGAGAAACGGGAGTGTAGAGGTATCTAGCATGATATGCGGTATAGTAGCAAGATTGGGGGAATTTGCATAAATGGTGACTGTGGCTGGCCTAGCACCGGTCATTTGGCAATCTTTGGAGAGGTGTTTGGTAGGCAGCGGTATTTACTTAGGTGATGATCAGCGGAGGAAAATTTTGTATGGTTGCCCTGTTGGTTCTTGAAATGTGTGTGTGTGTGTGTGTGTGTGGGGGGGGGGTGATGGACACGTTTGGGTGGAGGCAGAGGTGGCACAAACATGTTTCAGTGCTAAGCTAGTATCACTGCATTGAAAGAAATTAATGAAAGTGCACTGTTGAAGAATTGCAGTAGGTTAGGGCAAAGTAATTCAATGTTTTAGAATTTTAACCTAGAGTATGAAACAAGAAATTTGAAAATTGCTTCATCAGCTTTTCTAGCCCGCCCTTTCAACGTTAGTCCCAATGTCAACAAGCAGGTGTTCAGAACAGGTTTACCGCATTTCATGACTGGTGCAAATTAGATTTTTCAGTACGAGAAGCTAGCACTGGAGTTAGGGTCTCTGCCACTTTGTCTCGCGGTGAGGTTTATTACAGCTGAGCCTCGCTACAAATAAATTTCACTTGAACAGAAACTTTGCTGTTGTAAAATCAGCCTAGAACTGTGACAAATTAATTAGATTTTTCATGAATGTTTTCTTCGAACAAATCGCAGAGCTTTGCCACCTTTTGCTGCTTCGGCATTAGTTCTGGGACACAAACTTCTCCACTCTTCTGGCTCACAGATATTGTTAATTACTTTTTCGTCTTGTAGTCCATGACAGTGTTGTCAACCAATCTCTCAGCTTTACTGGTATTGTTCAGCCATGTGAAAAAAAACGAGCTGAGTAATTTCTTCTTTTTTTTCGACTAAGTGGCTGGTAGTTTTGTGTACATTGTTGTACCTCCATGTGAACACATTACTCCATATGCCAGCCAGTGTTTGCCTTCAGTGCACACAGACAACAGAATGGCCCCTGCTTCCATGCAACATGTTCTTGATGGCTGCACCACTGCATGATTGTCGACAAGTGCATGTGTTTGGATCAGTTCCAAATAGCAAAGCAAATGCAACATAGCAAGAAGTGCCTGCCATGCTGATGGCAGGAAGCATGAAAAAAAAAAAGACAAGGTGGTAGAGTAACCACCACAGCTAGCACTTTGTTGTCACTCGCTTTAGTAATTAGGTTGAGGTGTTCAGCTGAGCTTTTAAGCTAGAGGTCCATTAAAGGACATGCCAAATTTGGTTGCATTTTTGTTCTTTGTAGTGATGTTAAGACAGTTGTACGTGGATCACCACACGGTGTTCACGTGCGACCTCTAATATTTTGTAATCAAGTTTCTTCTCACTTGTATCAACAGCGGAGTGTTGGCTTTGATGTCAAATTTCTGTATAGGTCGTGAAGCTTGAGAAAAGCTGATACATTCGCTGCTTCTTCACCTGTGTTCAGTCTTGAGGCAGGCTGGCAGCATTGTAGTGAATTAAAACGACAAAGCAGCAGTTGTATCACAGTTTTTGTCATGCTTCACGTGACCTATATGGACCTTTGACGTCATAGCGATTGCTTGGCTGTTGAAACTGAAACAAATGAGAGATGCAATTCGATTATAAATTGAACGGTCGTAGACTACTGCCACATGGTAATCGATCATTAAGGGGAACCCTGGTCTTGAAAAGAAAATTTTATTAATCTAGTCATAGTTATGAAATTTTCAGGGCACATGTATTGCTGTGCACTGATTCTAGATATGTCATTTAATTTCATGTAAAACAATTCCTTGATCACTTATGCGCTTTTTATGGAAGTATTTTGCGAACAGTTTTCTAGAAAATTTCTGCAGGAAACTCTGAAATGTATGCCATTGGGTTCTCTTGATGCCAAGGAATGCAATAAGGGTAACATTCCACACTTCTTGAAGGCCTTGTTGACCACGGCAAATAGGATCGTGTACTGTGCATCCTTCACCCCTAGCAAAGTCCTGCTCATGCACGCGTCATCCTGTTGCTTGATGTGGGTGTCAACAGTGTGTGAATGTGTGATTGCTAGCACAGATTGATGAAAGGAATGTGTGTCTATTGTAATTGTGCTTTTCTTTTTATGCAGGAGGACATAGGGGGCGGTGTCCTCGTCGAAAAGACTGCCCTCAGCAGGCTGGCAGCTCATTGCCAAGGTCTGCCAACGAAATTCGCGAGAGGCCTTCTTCGGCATGTGTTCACCGAAGAGGAACTTCGGGGCAAATCTCTATATGGAAGAGGCACTAATGCCTATAAAGAGGGTCCATCCAGGGATGGCCTAGATGCAGTGCGGCTGAATGCCGTGCTAGGTATGCACTGTTTTGTTTTCGAATAGTTTAGTTAAAAGTACTGTATGCATCTGTGAGACTGTGGTAGGAAGGGCATTCTGAAAAATTTTAGCTTTAATTCATAGTCGCATGTCACTTAAGTGGGAATTCAAGTTGATATAGCAGTATTGTTGTTGATTTAGAAAACGAGTTTTAAGCTACCTTTTTTTCGTTTTGAGAGGTGAAAGGGACAGCTACTGCTTTGCTTTTAGGCAATAGATTAATTTGCATGTATAAAATGCAAACTTTCTAAACTTCAAGTTGGTTCACGAATTAAATTTCAGTTTAGGTTTGCCAGACTGGAATATAAACCTTGTGCAAGTTTTGCATTCTAGAAGGCTATTTCTTGGTGCTGAAATTAGAGGCCTTGTATGATACAAAATTTCCAGATACATACCATGTGTTATAGGACAATACCTCATTTACATGATTGTAAGTCGACATCCCCATATTCAATGTCAGGGAGAGAAAAAAAAGCGTGCCTGTGGCATCAAAGTGAAAATGCATTAGTCACTGGACTACTCGTCCACGCTTTTGCCATCGTTGTCGCTGCTGCAATTCCACAGCACATTGTTCTGATGTCGTTGTCCAAAGAAATCCTGCACTTCACAAAGAGCTGCACCATGACGTCGTGTAGAAAAGCTGAAAATTTTTCGCTGTGGCGAAGCATGCAGTTGTTCCTTTCTTCGATGTAAAGCCTGACAGCCATCTTGAATTAGCTGTGAACGAACGCTGAACACTTACTGTTCCTGGAGCACAAATGACGTTTGACGAAGCGCTGCATTAAAAACTGGTAAAACATGGCTGCCAGTCAAGTAAAATATATGTCGAACAGAGCCAAAGAGAAACTATGCATGAGTGACGTCTGCTCTTCCATTGGCTACAGACACCTCCGGAAGCGCTGCCATTTTGAGTGGCGGCGTCACTGCGATTGGAACAGCAGCCCTTCCATCAACTATTGACACTCCCATAAATAAAAAATAATTCCTCTGAACAAGTGCACAGAATAGCTGAATAGTACTGGGTGGAGCCGTCGAGCAAACAAAATCGCAACCACGCTGTGGCATCCCTGATATCTCATTTGCCTCACATTCATTTATGGTGACCTACTTTGGTTTCGATTATAAGTTGACCCCCCTCCCACTTCGGATTTTCATATTAAAAGAAATAGGTCGACTTACAATCGTGAATATACAGTACTTAATAACTTAATACATGTATTCGCTGTTTCCTGACTTCGGTTCTTAAAAGTTAGAAGGCATGCATTTGTTAAGGGTTGTTTAATTGCCAGGTAGTGCATTGAAATTCTTCACTCTCATTTTGCTGTATAATGATTTTTGTCTGCCATTGTCTTTTTTCTGTGCAAGAATGTCTGACTGTTGTCTTACATATTTGCTGAAGTTTTTTGAGTAACATGGCTGCCTTGAACTGCATATGCAACTTGCAAAATGCATGAATTCTTTTTTTGTATGTGTGTGTGCAGGGCACACATGTGGCCGGTTTCCTACGGCCACATTGCTGCAGCTGAAGAACAGCCTGTCGTCAATGCTCAGCCGTGAAATAAAATGAGTTCAAAGAAGTTCGTATGTATGTGATCGCCATGCATGCAAGCCAGCTTTTGATTTAAAAAGTTTTGGCTGGTTATTTAGCATGCCTTTTCAAACAACATGGATCCTTGTATTTATATGTTTACATGTACCTACCAAAACGATGATGCCCACCTCACAAGGTACACATAGTTTTTAAGTCGCATGTTACACTTTTGGTGTCTTAAAGCTGCAGGAGCTAGAAAACTAATGTCTTCTTACAACTACACAGTAGCAGATTCATAAGAGTGTGATGGTAGAGTCCGAGTGGTGGTTCCCACATGCAGTGCAAATTTTCACTCTGTCTTCGCGGTATGTAGCATGGAGGACTACTTTTATTTACATACTGCATTAAAACATGCCGGAATGTTTCTCTGCCCCCACAAGACACTCAAATACGAGCTGGGAAAAACCGCAGTAAAACATTAGAAATGCATCTGATCAGCATCAAAGATTCTAATGCAGAAGCTCTTTATATGACATCAGAGACCCAAGAAGAAGGCATCAGAAAAGCATGCATTAGGAACACACTAGAATGACGGTGGCCAATTTGTTTTAGAAAGCCATTAGGAACGCATAAGGAAACTCACAAGAAAGTCATAAGACAGTCAAATGAGCCTAATGCATAAAGTCACCAGAATTTCCGAAGACATACATTACATATTTTCTTAAGGGTCCGTCCGTCCATCCGTCCATCCGTCCATCCATCCATCCATCCATCCGTCCATCCATCCATCCGTCCGTCCGTCCGTCCGTCCGTCCGTCCGTCCGTCCGTCCATCCATCCATCCATCCATCCATCCATCCGTTTTTTCTAACCTCACATGAACTGAGCATTCTCGTTCAACTCAAGAAAGGGCTTTGTTCACTCGAACTTTGCGGTGCACAGCCGCCCGACATGTTTTTCTAGCGAGTTGAGCATTGAGCCACGAGGCGTTTGCGGACGCCGTTTCCCCTCCCGGGACCTACCTTAAAGGCATGCGGAGTGTGTTTCGGAAATTTTGCGGATCCAGTGGCGCAATGCCGGCTTGCTGTCCTGTGCGCATCGTCTCGCTGCCGGCTGCTGCGACGGAGCGGCCTGTATCTTGTTCGCCGCATCCATCCGGGGCAGCCGTGCTCGAGACGTCCCCGCGAAGACGGAGGGAGAGGCAAACGCACCTACATCTAGAGGCAGTACGACAGTAAACACGCGAGCACGTCGCGATCCGGGCCGATCGAGCCCCTGTGGTTGCTCTAATAACAGGAGGAAGGCCACGTCTTGAGCAAGACGATGCATTTTTGCAACTTTTGGAACAGTAACCGATTTAAAACAGTGAGGCCGATTTATTTCTAAAGCGGAATACGCACCGAACGAGCACTTTGGGGTGCATAGGTCTCAAAGACGCACGAAAGCACGACAGCACGTTGTTTACAAAAGTCAGAAGTGCGCGATCGTTTCGCATCTCAACGGGCTCGTGTGTTACCTTCACCTGAGTGTACAAGCATACAAGGCCACCTCTCGCGTTAGGAAGGGGCGGGCTCACAACGAAGGCAGAGAAGAAAGATTGCCGTGATGATATCCCTTGTGTGGAGTGCTGACGAAAGCGGGCGAGCGCAGCGGGAGACGAATCCACGCCGAGGCGAAAAACGTAACCTGGCCGCCGCGGTGTGCAGCCCACGACGGCTCGAACAAGACTCTCCGCGGTTCTGTCATACAGCACGCACCGGAAGGAGAATATAAGCAAATATAGCAAACATGCAGATCACCTACCGCAATCAGGCGCACTTGATTTCAGACCGCAGCCGCTTCCATAAATACAACCCTCACCGTCCTCCCGTCTTCTCACCAACGCGAAAAGAAAAAAAAATGATGTCAAAGAAGAAAAAAAAAACAAGCGCCCGCACAAACCGACCACGCAAAGATCACACGACGAGGAGGCCAAAAAACACTTCGCACCCAGAGTCCGCGCGGCGACAAACGCGACCGCATCGCGATAGGTCATCTGCCGTATGACGTTTGTAAACAGCAGCAAATCAAAGGGCCGAGAATTGTGTTTATTTTTTCGAACTTCCCAGTGCAGTGCAGCGAGCGTGACCCTTCATAGGAGACAACAGCAAGCACTGCACGATCATTCTTCACCCCCCCCCCAACAAGAACCACTAATCCTCATTGCCCCACCCTCTACCCCTGATTCACGCCGAAGGCAAGGCCGCGAACTTATGGATGCCATCCATGCTGCAGGACTTATTCTTCTGAATGACGGAAGTCCCACTCGCATCGGCCCTCACAGCAATCCTACGGCCATCGACCTCACCCTCGCCTCATCCGGCTGCTCGTACTCTTGCGCACCGCTCCGGACACGGAGGGCTCTGACCATCTCCTAATTGACATCATCCCTGCCTCTCCATCCTCACCACTCAAGAAAACCTACATTGTTGTGCGGTGGTCTCTTTTCCGCGAACTGTGCGCCAGTGACTGCCACCACGAGGACTTCTTCTCGCATATTAAACGGATGCCCTCTGAGCAACTACACTGTGCACTGTGCAGTTTCCATCACCAGTGCCTGACATAAAACTCCTTAACCTTCGTGCTGCTGGCCGCCGAGCCCAACGAAGGGCACGCCGCACAGACAGGCCAGACCACTGGACTCTCTATAACCGCTTGGATGCGGCTTGTCGCCGCCACTCCAAGCGCCTTCGCCGCCGCAGCTGGGCCAGACTTTGTGCATCACTCGATCGCCCCGGCTCCCATGCGCGTGGTTGGCGCATTCTGTCTGCTATCACACGGCGTATAAGCAACGCTGACCTGGCCAACATCTTCGCTGATAACTTTACAGCAGTGGTGAGTGGAGCAACTTCTCCTCTAACTAGTACGCCCCAAATCACGATTGCTGGCCTGAAAGACGCGGGTTCGATCCCGGCCGCGGCGGCCGAATTTCGATGGAGGCGAAATTCTAGAGGCCCGTGTACTGTGCGATGTCAGTGCACGTTAAAGAACCCCAGGTGGTCGAAATTTCCGGAGACCTTCACTACGGCGTCCCTCATAACCTAAGTTGCTTTGGGACGTTAAACCCCAATAAACCAAACCATAAACCAAATCACTATTGTGTCAGCGCACATAGCAGATGATGTCCTTGCTCTCTCCACGGATGACTTCACAATCCATGAACTAGATAAATGCATCGTCACCAGGAAACGCAGAAGCGCACCCGGTCCTGACAGCATTACTTACCAAATCATCAGGAACCTTGAAAACAAAGAACGCAACCGACTATTTGCTGCTTGCAACCGCATCTTTCAAAACGGTGAACTACCGGACGTTTGGCGCACTGCCACCGTTATCCCAATTCTCAAGAAAGGGAAACCCGTGAACAGCATTTAAATCCTATCGCCCAGTCTCCCTTACCTCAGTTCCCGGGAAGCTCATGGAGGCGCTTGCCCTTCAAAGACTGGAGTGGATTGCCAACGCCTCTAACGCACTGGCTCAAGAGCAAAGTGGCTTCCGGAACTCCCGCTCGACAGCCGACTGCATCAATGAACTTGTAGCTTTTCTTGAACAAGCCAAGCACAACAAGCAACGCGCCTACCTCCTTCTCATCGATGTGAAAAGTGCCTTCGACACACTTTCACACATTGTCATATTAGACTCCGTTCGCTCTCTTGGCGTGACAGGAAAGCTGTTCCATTACATACACTCTTTCTAACCGGCCGCTCCTTCCGCGTCAAAGCCGGCAGCTCTATGAGCAAACCTCGCCCACTAGTTGCTGGGGTGCCGCAAGGCAGCGTTTTGAGCCCCTTTCATTTAATCTAGTATTGGCTAAACTCCCAACTTACCTCCATGTCACAAATGGCTTTACAGTCCGCTGCTGCATTTACGCGGACGACATTGCCCTCTATTGCTCTGGTGCTACCCTACAGGGACGAATAGTTCGCGCTCAACTCCAAGCTGCACTAAATGTAGTCCACACTTTTCTTCCTTCTGTTGGTCTCTCTCTTTCGCCAACCAAAACAGAGGCTCTCGTCTTCCACCCACGCGCTGCTGCAAGAAGCCTCATTCCCCCTCTCCAACTCGATGGCACCCCCATCACATGGAAGCCCTCTGCCCGATACCTTGGCCTCATCATTGACTGCCAAATCTCGTGGCGCCCCGCTGTCACCCACCTCAGGAAGCAGGCAAAGCAAGTCGACTGAGCCGCCAACAAGCTCATCGCGAAGGGCGACAGCTGCTCTCCTGCACTTGCTCTGCAGGTTTACAACGGCATCACAGTTGCTAGATTTCTATATGCTCTGCCATACCTTGACATTCGTCCCAACCTGTGGCGCAGCATAGACACGGACCACCGAAACGCCATCCGCTGTTTTTTCCGGCTCCTGCACTCCTCGCGCGTATCTGCCACGTACGCAGAAACAACTTCCTGGCCCGTATCTCTGCGCGCCGAACGAGTCGGTCTAAATGCCATACGACGCATTAGAGGTTCAACAAGCACCGACTTACTTATCTCCCGCCTACTTGAGGGGCCGGACTGCAAAATGGGCCGCACTCTGAGGTTTTTCGACGCCAACATTGGAAGACCCCCTCCCAGAGCGCCTCTCCCACCTGCTCCACACTGTGCAACACCACACGCCGTTCGCCTCGAAATGCCTGGCATCTGAATCAAGCGCAACACGCCCCTCTAGACATGCAGCAACACACTGCGGCGCTCATTCACGACGAGCTCCAAGGCAGCACTCACATATACACAGACGGCGCTATGGCCTCCGGGGGCACCTCTGTCCCTACTGCATGTGTCTTCCCTGCCCTTAGTCTCACTAGGCAATGCCGCATTCCATTCCGCGCCTCCTCTACCACGGCCGAGCTCGCCGCTCTACACTTGGCTGCAGATGCCGTTCTAGAGCGACCCTGGCTCAACCCAGTCGCTATAGTTTGCGACTCGAAAGCTGCTCTCATGCAGCTAAACCAACACCACGCTTGTCATCTCCCCGTGGTACAAAGTCTGGATCGCAAGCTTCGCGCTATCAAAGATCGCGGCACAATCGTCTCAATGCACTGTATCCCCGCCCATGTCGGGATAAATGGAAACGAGCGGGCTGACACTCTGGCTAAGTGGGCTCACAACCAGGATGTTTCCATCTGTTCAGATGTCACAAAATTTGACATCGCGCACCTCGCCATCTACGAAAGCGTCCTAGCTAGACACCCCGGCGAGCGTGTTGGTTCACGCAAGCCACCTCGCCCTCTTCACTTCGTTGGTTTCAAAGTCCACGACCGAGCCACGCTACTTAAAATGCGTATTGGCTATGTATGGACAGCGGAAAGAATCCATCGCCTTTGCGGCGTCGGCAACCCTTCCTGTCAAGAATGTGGTGCAGTTGAGACCCTCCCACACCTAATCTGCGACTGCCCAAGCTTTAATGGCCCCAGGCAGTCCCTACGAGCTGGCTTTGGCGAGCTCGCTCTTCCGTCAGCATGTCTTGACAACATTCTCTTTCCAAACGGCCCGCGTGAAAAAACACGGCGCGCCTTGAAGCTCGTTCTTCGTTTTCTCGAAGAGACTACACTGAGAGAGCGACTATAGCTCTCTAAATATCATTTTAGCACGAGACAATTCGTCATTTCATGCAAGTTTAGTCTACAGCCCTCAATTTCGAGCGCTCGCTCTCCCATTGGCCCACTCCTCCGCGAATCAGCGGCTGCGCCTCCCACGGGTCCGCGCGCCGCCGATCAGCCAATCCGCGACTGCGCCTCCCACCGGTCCGCGCGTGTCCCGTGAATGCCGAGAGGCCACGACCTCCCCAGCTCCTGCCGGACAAGGGTATCCCAAAGCGACAGAGGTCCCTCCTCCTCCGGTTTCGAGTGGGCTGCTCTTGGACTGGGGCAAGGCTTTACCGCAAGGGACTGGCCCCCTGTGCAGACTGCCCTCGCTGTGGACACCAGGAGGAGACGGTCGAACACATCCTGTGTGGACGCCCTGTCTTTGCCACACATCAGGTAAAGCTTGTCGGTGGCTACAGGGCCCTGGGACAGCCTGCAGACACAGCAAGTGCCCTACTGTTCCCATCTGGACCCAACGCCCCCAAGGCCCTCCGGTCCCTCCTGGCCTTCCTGGAGGACACGGGCCTGGATAGCTACTGCTAATCCTAGGAGGCTGATGACAGCGACGGCGCCTCGTGAGGCGCTCCACTTTCTCTCCCTTTATATCTTTCCTCTTCCCCTTTACCAATTCTCCTCCCTAACAGCACGCCGGCAGTGGTGGTGGTGACATCTCGCCAGTCACAGGCCCGTGCTGTATTTCCTTTCCATGTCTTTCATCCTCTTACTACTTACTACTACCCGCCACGCGGGGCCTGGCGAAAGCTGCCGCGGCGCCACCAGCGGGGCAGGAGCGCGCGTCGTCTGCTAGCACCGAGCGCGCCCCGCCTCCCAGCGCGCCGCAACACGTGGCTTCACAGCAGCGGGACCTGATCCCGTGGCAGGTGCAAACCACCAGGGCACAAAGGCCATGCAGGGCGGCCCTGGCTCAAGCCGCGGCTGCTGTGGGGCTACCAACGAGCCTGGTAGGCACGGGGCTCTTCCGGCCGGCAGATCGGGGAGCAGCCTTCACCAAGCACCAGGGCTGGGAGCTGGCCGAGGAGATCGGGCCCCGACCTGGCGTCCTGGCGGTCCGGGTCAACACCCGGCGCAACGTGGTGGCCGTGGACGCGGGGAGCAGCGATGCTCTCCAGGCCCTGCTAGCCACCACAGCCATCAGGGGCGTCCAGGTTGACGCTCGAGAGCCCTCTCCTCGGAACCAGTGCGCGGGCCTGGTGTTTGGCGTGGACGAGCGCAAGACTGCAGAAGAGCTGCTCGCTGCGACTCAATCATCAGTGCCGATGACGTCGGCGTCGCTTTCTGGTGGCACGCTCACCATCAGATTCGCGGCGCCGACGCCACCGGCGTTTATCTCGATTTACAGGCGCCGCCTCGCTGTCCGGCCCTGCCGCCCGCGGCACCTGCAGTGCGGGAAGTGCGCGAGTCTGGCTCACGTAACCGGGGCCTGCAGGGCTCCCTCCCGCTGCACGCGCTGCGGCGGCCCGCACGAGACCGGGGCCTGCACCACCAAGAAGCCCCGGTGTATCAACTGCGGTGGGCAGCACGCGTCCACGGACCCTGCGTGCCCGCACTGGCAGCGAGAGCGCCACGTGGCCACCTTGATGGCCACATCAGAGGCGCCCCTCTCCAGGCGGGCGGTTCGGGCCGTGGTGCAGGCCGAGATGGCAGCGCCAGCCGCGCAACAGCAGCGGGCCAAGGTAGGGTGCCTCGATGCCAGCGCCGCCGTTCCAGGTGGTGCCATCCTTTGACCGCTCCAACGCCGCCTCTCTCTCCCTGCGGCGCCATTTTGAATCACAGCGGTCGGTCGGGCTCATGGTCGGGCTGGTCTCAGTTGCTTGGCGCAAGCAGCTGAGCTTCCGTTTTTCGAGGCCCAGTGGCTGCGGACGATCGCTGGTGGCTTTATTTGTTTGACAGTGCTCTACCACATGACTGAGGAGCTTGTCAAGTCCGCCCAGGCAGCATGACGGGTTGTTGTGTGCCAATGTGCGCCGGGTCAACGCGTAAAGGCCTACGCTGTTTTCGCTTCCCCCGAGACTCCGAGGGAAGGAAAAAATGGGAAGCTCAAGTAAAGCGAGATCAGCTGTAGAGTATATTGCTTTAAATGTTACACCTCACAGTGCTTTTTTACCACTCTGTCTCGTTCTGCTATTTCGTGGTTTGCATCTTTTTTTTCGTACTTTGTTTTCATGTTTGCGGCGAAGGTTGCACCGCGCTGTGCACTACAACATTTTCCCCCTAAATCTTGTTGACTTATTTCGTGGTTTGAACCTTTTTTCATGCTTTGCTTTTATGTTTTCCTTTAAGGTTACACCCCACGGTACATGCCCCAATTTTCTGTCCCAATGTCTTGCTTACTTATATTGTAGTTCGTGTTTTTTCATGACCTGCAATTATAGTAGGCATTAAATGAATAATTTGCATTATCTTTTGTTTTGTTCTCTGTACTCTCTGTAAGAGGGTAGGCTGAAAAGCTATGTTACATATTTGTCTTCCTCAGTAATAAAGATAAACTTTTAGGTAGGAGTTATTTTTCTAACAGCCTAACCCATCAGCACACAACTTTGTAGACAGAATAGGAAACACACGGATAGCCAACGTTAAAAACCGCGTTGTTTTTTTTTAAACAAAACCCTCTATGGTCAATTTTTTTCGAAAAGCGTGACTTTTCAATGTCGATTAATTCGATTTCGAATTTAAAACTTTTAGAATTACTGCAGTTTTTTGATGACAAAATCGAATCTTTTTGGGCAGGTTTACATGCATGGTTTATTAATGAATACCGATTGGCTTGAATAAAATAAAAATGAAAAATATATGTAGAATTGTGTTTCACAAACTGAGGAATCGCAGGAGAGCAACCGGTGCATATGTCCAGTGCGAAAGCGAAGTGTGCATGCGTGCGCACGCAAGAACATTCGGTGGTTGTGCGCCCCTCATAAAAATGAAACGAGTGAGAAACTTCCAATAATCCTTTATGCTATCGCCAACGAGGGGCGATTCGTTTTCTTTGGTCCCGAGAAAGAAAACGCAGGAGCAGTGGCAACGTCGGTGTACGGCGGCATCATTGTATATACCAGCGCCCGCCCCACAAGCAGATGTAATTGCACCGTTGTGAGCAATAAACGGGCGAGCAACTCGCAGTTACCCTTTGAAAGATTAGAAAGCAAACAGACACCAGTTTTTGCGAGCAGAAGAAGCGGAAACAGCCAGCGCGACGATAGCGAAACCAGCCGCAGCGCTCGAGCGGCTGACGACACGCGGGCGGTAACAGAACGTGGGAATTAAAATCCAAAATATCGTGAAAAAAAAAGAGGCAGCAATTTCTTCTATCCGCATGGAGCAGCAGCACCTGCCCGGTAACAGATCTTTAAAATATTAGCCCGTTTCTCAAACCAACAGATGGATCAGTAAATGTTCAACCTCGACCACTTGGGGCTGCAAAATTAAGTCATGCAATTACGTCTTCGACCCTCGGCTGTTAGAATGGCTATTATGAGTGAACAGATACGCAGTGCGATGTTGATGAAAAAGACTGTTCCAGTCAAAAGCACTCTCACGCCCGCCGAAAGTAAGAGTGGCGCCGTTACACCCGCTTGCGCAGTTGATCCCGTGTGATTCAATATGGCGGCGCTCGCGATGTTGTCTCCACCCTGTACGGCGGCGCTGGCATCGAGGCACCCTAGGCCAAGGAGCCACGCCGCGCCCTTTCTCGTATACGCAGGCACTCAGGGGAGGACAGCAGCAGCAGCGCCACCACTACAGCCAGCGGCCGCGCCAACAACTACAGGAGCAGACGACAGCCGGTTCGGCAAAGGCGAAGCGCGGCTCGCTGCCAAGCAGCGAGCAACGACCGGCGGACCAGCTGACGCGCGGGACCCGCAGATTCTACAACTAAAAAACGCGCTGCGCGCGATCAGTGCCCTGCTTCCCGAGGGCAGCGATGGACACCGGGCCTGCTTAGAAGCAGCAGGTGCCCCCGCACGGATAGGCCAGCACCATGGGTAGTCGCCGGGCTCCCCCCCGCATCTCATCCATCCTGCAGTGGAATGTGCGTTCTCTTGCGGTGCGCTATCCCGAGTTGCGAGTCCGCATCGCGGAGGAAGCACCAGACGTGATCGCGCTGCAAGAGACGTACGTTCGTTTACAAGACGGGGAGCCCCAGATGCGGCTGCCTGGCTATGTTGGATATCACTCACCAACAACGTGCGAGGAACCCACCTGTGCTGCAGTGCCGTGTTGTGATCGTGCCCATCGCCCCGGGAAATCACGGTGCGCGATTTACGTGCGCAGTGACCTTCAACATGCTCTCGTCGGTTCGGCGGCGGCGACAAGCGATGCCCAGGAGTGTGTGGTGGTGACAGTGCGCGTCGCTGGTGTTGACACGCCGGTGGCCTGTGTTTATGTGCGCCCAGCTGCCGCGTGGAACCCGCTGTGTTTTCGTGCAGTGTCCTCGTGTTGTGCCCCGCACCAAATCATCTGTGGTGATTTTAACGCTCATCACAGGGCGTGGGGTAGTGCGCGACACTCTGCGCGAGGGGACGACCTGCACGACGCAGCAACGCAGCTGGGACTCACCCCATTGAACACCGGCGAGCCCACCTTTCCACGACGTGGAAAACCCGGCTCCTGCATCGACGTTGCCTGCGCATCCAGAGGAATAGAGGCGACATGGCGTCGATCACCATCACTCTGGGGCTCAGGTCATTACTCCATCCTCATCGAGCCCACTGCTACGGAGGCGCGCGCCAAAAGAACGGCGTACGGCTCCGGAGTTCCAGGTTGGTAGGGGACGAACTCAGCACCTCCACCAATTGTAGGGGTGCGTTTATTAGGCGTCCTCAAGAGACCGAACCGCCGTGCAGGATCTGGCAGCGTAGACGGGCGTAGCCAGCACCAAGAGAGCGGGGCAACTTCGTCGTCGTCAGGCGCAGCGTAGTGTCGGCGCATAACTTCGTCGTCGTCAGGCGCAGCGCAGTGTCGGCGCATGGCGGTAGCGGAACCTGTCACAGTTGGCACACTACACGACTTAATAATGCTGACAGGCCTCCACTGTATATGGCGCTCCAGAATGGCAGGCTACCATTGTGACCGAGACGCAAGACCTGCCAGGATTTACTTTCGCGAAAATATGGACATGTTTCTGGCCATTCAGAGGGCCGCTGCGGACCCTCCGGAGTGGCTCTCAAAAGTAGAGCCGCTCTGTACATTGCCTGAATTTTAATTAGATGAAGCCAGATTCATGCTGGCTGACCACGAGTCGTATGTACATAGCGTTTATTGTGTTTTGTTGATTGTTTGTTTTGTCCAATTTTCTTTGTAAAAGCCAGGCAATAAAGAAAAAAAAATCCGCAAATGGCGTAGGGGTATCGTGTCTGACTCGCAACCTACAGGTGATCGGTTCGATTTCGAACTAAATACCCCATTTTTTTTTCAACGTAATTTACACCTTCTATGTCAAGGGCATTTCGGTCGTGCTACCATCTAGGTCGCAATTTAACCCGAGTTTTTAGCATTTCTTTCTACAGCTCAACGTGTGACAGCCCTTTCGACCAATCCTGAGCCAGTGCGACAACGCGTAATGCTTTTCCTCCTAACGTCCGCTCTAACGCTGTCGCGTTTATAGACACTTTTAGCTGGGCGCACGCATTAAGCTTGCATACTCATCGCTTACTGCGTTGCGTACGCTGTAGGCACGACACTATTGGTTGTCCGCCCCTATAGCAGTGCCGCAGCGACCCTAAGGGGCACGTGTAAACGATAGCGCCGCCTAGCGACAAGGCGTCGAAGCGCATCCACGCTGGGTTGAAGAAATATTTACCCACAATTTCTGATAACGTGGGTGGGTGCATTGCGAGTCTTTTTTTTTGTTCCAGGAAAAAAAAAACTACGCAAATAGAAGAAAATGTAACAACTGACTAAAAGTTAGAGAACTGCTTCGCCAGGTATCGTTGCTACGAGGAAACCACAGCATTTAGTAAGGCCTAGGAGCTTAAATTGCTAAATTATCTAACAAACATGTGCTAGTTGTCGCTCATGCCTCTACGTGCTGGCGAGAGTGCAAAATAAAAGCGACTCGCTGCCATCTGAGCGAGCTATCGCAGCGAAGAACCCAGCGGCGACATGTATTTATTCCGAAGTGGGCGTTGTGACTCTACTCTACCCCCCCCCCCCCCCCCTTTGTGTGCTCCTGCCACAGTCGTCTTCACTTAGGACATTCCCAAAGGCAGTGCGGTGTTGTGCTACAGCAGTGCGTCCTCCGAGTACGCGCTCCCATGCGACGTTTGCAAAAAACAGTGGCGACCGAGAACGGACGGAGACTTTGAGTCTAGACGACTCCTTTCTTCAAGGACGCCTAAACAACCTAGTGATCAAAGGTGTGAAGTCAGATATTGAACCCCGAGAAGTAATGAGAAACTTGGCGAGGCCATCAATGAACAAGTTTCTATCGCCGACTTAGACACGTGTCACAGAATTCCCACAAGCACTAAAGGCGAAACCAACATTTTGGTCCGCTTTGTTCGCCGAGATAAGCGTCAAGCATTTCTTTCTATGGCTAGAAAGCACGAGCTATATAACAAGGACCTTGGTCTCACTGATAGCGGGCGCATCTATGTCAATGAACATTTGACTTACGGCAACAAACAACTGCTGGGAGCAACTATTGCCCCTAAGAAGGAAGTACGTTGGAAATTTGTTTGGACGAACGGAGGCAAAATTTTTGCACGCAGGTATGAAACGTCTGACACAATAAAAATTTGTGCACGATCTGACCTGAATAAAATGACCGAGTAGGCATCCACATCTTTGTCAGCTAGTGACTAGCCACTCGTTGGCATGGATTGCCCGCCCCACTGTATTCTTTGCGATACTTCCTGCTTTAACAATAAGGTTTCTCCGTTACAGATATGTTCTCTGCTATGAATGTTAATGTTCGCAGTATGAAGAACAAACGCGACTGTCTAGACATGTTTCTTGGGTCTATAAACCGACCGTTTGATGTACTTTTGTTTACCGAAACATGGCTTACAACACATGATGATTATCTTCCATTCAAGGATTACCAGTATCATGGCCTCCTTCGTTCGAATATGAGAGGTGGTGGTCTTGCCGTGTACGTAAAGAGTTGTTATCCACATTGTGTGTTAAACGAAATTTCTGTGACAAATTCCAATGTTGAGTGCTTAGCCGTATCACTCTCCAGTGCCATTGTAGCTGTTGTGTACAGATCTCCCGCAGGGAACAAACTACTTTTTTTCAAGTTTCTTGAAAGCTTACTCTTGAACCTCGCCGATTCCCGGTTGCCTTTTGTAATAATGGGTGACATTAACATTAACCTCATGCACGATGATCACAGTACGCGTGAATTTAATAGCCTTATAGCATCTTATGGTTGTTTAAATACTATAAACATACCTGCTAGAATTACCGTTGCTACAGCTTCCCTGTTGGATGTTTGTGTCACAAATATGGTTTCTCCAGAAACTGAGTCTGGCCTGTTATCCTCTGAAATCAGTGACCACATCCCCATTTTTTGTTTTCTTCCTGAAAAACGCATTAAGTCAGTATCTAAAAATGCCTCGAGGGTAACTAGGGTCATTTCTGATGAAAATCTAGCCAAATTTATGACTCTTATACAGAATATGTATTGGGAGAACGTATACAGCATATCTGAAGTTAACGCGGCGTATACTGCTTTTATTGCAAAATTCATGGAATGTTGTAATGCTGCGTGCGTCCTGCAATCGAGGTAAAACACAATTTCCGAAAATCCAGGAAGCCGTGGGTTGATAAAGTGTTATATAACAGGATACGTATTAAAAATAAAATGTATCATGACTTTGTACGTACTCGCGATGCTGCGCTTTTTAGAGAGTTCAAAAAATTCAGAAATAAACTAAATAAAGACCTCAAGTCTGCAAAAACAGTTTACTATACAAAACGGTTTTCCAGAATTTATAATGACCGCAAGAAAGTTTGCAGCGATATTAACGAACTATTAAACAAACAAAAGTGCAGGGATAACTCAGAATTCGCTGCAACTAATTCCGAAGCTAACGGAACTCATTTAGCTAACACCATAAACCACTTCTTCATTGAAGCTGGCAAGCTTACATTAGATCAAGCTCTCCCTAATGCTCCCGTATGCAACCTCATTGTCCCTATACCTAACTCAATTTCGTTGCTGCCTGTGATCCCACAAGAAGTAGCTGCCTACATTGGGAAAATAAAAAACAATGTTTCAGCAGGCCATGACGACATCAAAGCTGTACCTTTGAAGTATGTGTCTGCATAAATATGCGATGTTTTAGCATATATTATAAATATGATGCTCACATATGGTGTGTTCCCAGATGAATTGAAGGTTGCTCGTGTTTGTCCTATATATAAAGGAGGAAACAGAAATGAAATCACGAACTATCGCCCGATCTCCGTCTTATCAGTGTTATCGAAGGTATTTGAAGGAGCCATTAATAGCAGATTAGAAAAGTTCCTTAGCGTTCATAACATTATTAACCCCTCTCAGTATGACTTTTTGAAACATAAATCGACTGAGCAAGCTTTACTCGCCGTTAAAGAAAAGATTATTGACAACATTGAATCCAGAGCATACACTCTTGGTCTGTTCTTAGACCTGCGGAAAGCTTTTGACTGCGTACAGCATGATATTCTTTTAAGTAAACTGAACAGTTACGGCATACGCGGAATAGCTCTAAACCTGCTGAAAAGCTACTTAACTAACAGGATACAGTACGTTAAATGGAATAATTCTGTTTCGAACCGTTTGTACATAACCCAAGGGGTTCCTCAGGGCTCTATATTAGGTCCACTTTTGTTTTTATTGTATATTAACGATATCTGTAACATACCCGATTCTCCAGACATGGTTATATACGCTGACGATACAAATGTTTTTTTCACATCACGTACTCTGCCAGAATTAGAAAATATCGTAAACACTTATTTGGTAAAATTATACACTTGGATGCAGGCGAATAAGTTTAGTTTAAACTTGTCAAAAACCAGGTACATAATTTTCAGGCCTATTAGTGCCCCTGTTCATTGCACTCTTATCCTTCCATATGCCAATACAAAACTGCAACAGGTAACAACTCAGAAGTTTCTTGGTGTCTGGTTTAATGAACATTTATCATGGAACACACACATTTCCAAACTTCTCACTGACCTCAGTAAAACTGTTGGTTGTCTTTACAGGATCAGCGATCTCTTGCCCGTTTCCCTAAAAGTGTCCATATACTATGCACTATTTTTTTCCAAATTGTCGCATTGTGCACTGGTATGGGGCACTACAACAATAGGTAATTTTCAAAAGTTACTGATTTTGCAAAAGAAGGCATTACGGGCTATTGAGGGTTACCATGGTAGGCGGGAAAACCTACCAACATCACCACTCTACCATAAGCATAATTTACTTAAAGCAAACCATGTTTACATATTTCGCCTGTTACTGTACATCCATCGTAATCGTTTATATTCCATTGCTCCGAACCGCCCTCCTAGTAAATATCCCCTTCGGCAACACAGAAACTTGGTCCCTAAAACGAGGACAAATTACGGAAAACAAAAGCTCGATTATCAGATTCCAGTCGTTCTCAATAACCCATCTCTAAGTGTCATGTTTGATTTCCCAAAGAACAAGTTTAAAAAAAGACATCAAAAGGTTACTAATCAGCACTGACGCAATATAATTTCGGTTTTACTTAGCGTAGCATCTCTTGTTTTCATGTTAAATTGTTTGTGTGTTTGCGTTTCCTTTTGTGACCTCCTCCCATGTATATATATTACCTTTGGTATGATTTATGGTGCACTGTCCTTGTATTATTTATTATTGAAATACTATCGCTTGCTGCAATGTTTTTTGTACAATATCATATTACTTTAAATTTTGTTATTTATGTGCTGCACACTGCTGCATGAACTGTTTTGGGGAACTGTGACCTTGTCAGGCCTTACCGCCTTTTGTCACAGTTCCCTCTTTCATGTATTTGAAGGAAAATAAACCTCAAACCTCAAGTGCGGCGTCACTGCCACCCCGTTTTCTCGGCTTAAGCGGGTTTCCTCTGGCCGCACCCAACGCCACAGCAATGAACCTTGCATCCAAGAATCGACCACCACCAGGAAGACAGCACTCCTCGCCTGCCGCCACGCACCGTGACGAGGGGTCTGTCAATCTTCCGCGCTACTACCTTTGTGGACGGCGCGGGTGGCGCCTCTGCCCGTATTCGCCTTCGGGCGTCCCCTTCGACCCAGACCTGGGACCCCTGGCCGGCTTCCTGAAGGGTCATCAACTGCGCGTGCAATTGTGGGCGAGGAGGTGACCCGAGGAAAGGACACCTTCGGGTGGTTTTCTCCAAGTGACTCTGCCGAGGAAGACGCTGGGAAGAGCTCCGTTAATGAGTGCGCGATTTCGACGAAATGGCAAAGCCAGCCAATGAGCGTCGTGGGCTGCATCCAAAGGCGGTGCCCAAGACGGAGTTCCAATGATTGGACGAAAAGGGCGGGAAGCCCACTGGAGAGGGTATTAAAAGCGCTCGACACGTTCACCGAGGAGCGATTCCCTCAGCGATTTCCCGAGACTCTTGTCAGCTTTTACCTTGTTTGTCTTTGTTTGTAAATAATGTTGTAAATATGTTTGTCACGTATCTTGTAAATATGTGAATAGAGTTTTTCCCTTCTTTCCCCTCTACTCCCCGTCTCCGGCCCACGTTCCTTCCTTCACCGGCACAGCCGCGGGGTTCCTGGACCCGATGCCTGGTCACACACGCAAGAAGCACGCCTAAACATATCATGGGCGAGCAGGGCGCTGCGATCTTGTCAACGCATCTTGTAATGTGCCTGTAGTGCGCGCACGCTCTCGTTTGTAAAGTGCGCACGCCCGCAAGACGCTGCGAGATACGTAGCATTCTGCGCTTGCGCAATCGTTGCCCGCAGAGTCGCCGCATACGCCCAACTAAAAGTGTCTAATAGCAAAGGGCGATAAGACGGCAGCAAACCGCCAAGATAAGGAAAGTACGTTGATGGCGCCGAGTAGATTCAACGGGACACTCTCCTCCAATGAGATTGGCGGACGGTGCGCCGAGAAGGCAAGGCGGAAGAAAACATTAAGTACAGCGCACTTATAGAATGGCGGTATCCTCTCCTCTTCATGCTGCGTCCACTGGCGCGTTGCAGGGCGACGGTTTGTCCATTAGGCGGGCTGTCGAAGGCCGAAAGGCACTGGTATGTGTTAGAGCTGTGCAAGAAAACGATTGGCTGCATAAGCTTGTTTGGGATTAGCGCCGCCGTCGCGGTTACACCTTTCGGAGGCTTTCACAGTGCCGCGATGAAAGCGCAGGCTCCCGGCGGTATATTTTCGCCAAAAAAAAAAAGCTAAAGATAGACCGCTGTTCGGAATAACAGAACCATAAACGTCCCCGTTGGAATTTTCTTCGCAGGTTCAGCTACACTGGCTGCCCTTCTTCATTGTTCACTGGGGAGATCTGCTGCAGCACTATTAATGTCCGCATGCAGGAATTGGAAAAAAATTCAGGGACCGCTGCCCAATGGACAGCGGCCGTCGTTTAAGTGGGGGAAGGGGCGGCTTCAGGTCGCTCCTCTGCATCCGCTGGTAATAAAGTTTCAGAACCAGGATAGCACTTAAGTCAACTTAAGTGTGTTTAGGCGAGCGTGCTTTGTAGCAGGAAACACAGGAAGTCGCTTAGGCGCCATCGAATGTACGTTCAGTCCGGAGACCAAGCGTCGACCGAGGAGAGATGAGCGCGCGCAGCTGGGGAGCAGTGGCGCCATCTTTCACGTTACACGCATGTGCTGATCACGAAATGATTTCGTGTTACGACATACTACGCCTTCGCTATATCCAGAATTTTGTTATAAACGAAACTTAAGTCTTAACGAATTACTGATTAAACATTAAGTAATTAGGTCATAACTAATTACTAATTAACTAGCAACTGATTGTCTTAACTAAGTGTGATTGACACGTGGCGCGGACACTTTCTGAGGACGGACAAATCCTGCGGATAGTTTGCGGATCCATGAGAATTAAAGGCCTTCGCCTTAAAGGGGCTCTGAAACACCTTCCGAGGAGAGCACATCAAAGCCCTCAATCTCTGGAAATTGTTGTCATGAATACCTGAGCCAAACAATACAAATCTACAAGCAGCAGAGGACCCAAAATCGCGTGCGAAAGTTGGCGAGCCTTTCCCGGGCGACTTTTTCATGCTCGCACCCTCCTCCGTCGCTCGCACCTGCGTGTACAATTTGAGAGACGGATATTGGTTAGATTCTTTAAGGAGTCAGGCAGCTACCATGACCGCGGCCCGTTAGTCGCATAGCTTCAGCGGGTCAGGAAGCTCCGCTCCCGATGGTGGTGGTGAAAAGCATTTATTACAAGTTACACATAGAGTGGTAGTTTGGGAGGTGGCCCCGAGTGCGCCACCCCCCTCACAATATTAGGCGCCGCAGCGGAGAAGCGCCGACCTTCTATCGTGCAAAAAGTTTATGGGTTTGTTGGGGTTTAACGTCCCAAAGCGATTCAGGCTACGAAGAACGCCGGATTGAAGGGCTCCGGAAATTTCGACCTCCTGCGGTTCTTTATCGTGCACTGACATCGCACATTAGACGGGCCTCTAGCGTGCAAAAAGTGACGAGACAAAAGGGAAGGGCGCGATGGCGCTGAAGTTAAAATTTTCACTGCGGATATCTCAGCCTCTACAAAGCGCATTAAAAAAATTTTACTGGACAATAATTATGAAGAGGCGCTCTAACATTCCAGACACACCGCTTCTTTATTACAGCCCCTTTGATAACCCCTTTAAAAGTGTGCCGATTTACGAAGATGCCGGTGAAGGTTACACTATCTGACAAGCTGCAGCAAATAAGAGAGCATCAGAGTGCCATATAAGCGTGCAAGAAAAAATCCTGTGCACTTCACTCGAACGAAACAAACTGATGGGCAGCCTCCGGCAAACTAATGCGTTTCGCACGGACTTCATCACGTGATCGAAAGTTAAGAGAAAACTATGAATCAGAGTTACAGGGCGTTAAAGAAACGCCAAATGACACAAACTAAAGACTGGCGTCGCTGCTGTAAACAGTGTCTGCACATCCCATGCAGAATAAGCGAGTACGACCACGGAACAGAGAAAAAAAAAACCGCCGACGCTGATGCAGAGACCGAATATCGAGCGTTAGCTCCGCAATTGTACAATCGAGCATGCTTCCGTTGTCGATCCGCACGATTCAAGAGAAAATTATTGGGAGCAATAATCATACAAAGGGACCATTGTCCCTCACAGAAACCAATGTACAGTATAGCGACTAGTCGCTCGATTACAAATACACGGCTCTGCGACTACAGTCGCCTTGCACACACAAAAAACATTCACTGCGCAAAGTGTCCACGGAGTCCAGAATGTCCAAGCATCGCGGGGGGAAGCACGCTCACTAAATAAGATGAACGCGCCATCACACCGCGCACACCAAACTTAATACGGCAGGAGCCGCACCGTGACGCGGCCCCCGCTGGCGGCGATGAGGCGGGTGCTCCACCGCCGCAGGAACTCGTCTTCTGGGAGGGTCACGCGATCTAAATACGCCTGTCTGAACAGGCGAGCTCGCACGCGCTGCTGCAGGGAGAGCATGGATCGTTGAGGCCGGCCCTGCAAAGAAGCGACGCCTCTCTGGCGCCACAAAACTAATTCCCCGACACACAAGAGCCGAACAAAAGCTTCGCGCGGCCTGGTGCGCGAGTCTAGAGTAACAAAATCATGTGCGACATGAGCCGCCAAAAAGTGCGCGCTACGACGCACTCGAAAAGCGCGTGGTCGCGGGTGTCTGTCTCACCACACTGAGGACACCGCGAAGAAGGAGCGATGCCCCACGCTGCGATGCGGACCCAAGTCGGTAAGACACACCAGCCTCGCAGCCAGTCGAAGTCGCGGACGTCTGGTGGTAAAGAGTGAGTCGTCAAGTCTCGCCACCGTACCCGCCAGCTCAGCTCTAGTTGTTGAGGTGTAGCCTTCTGGATGGCAAGGAGCTCGCAAACGCAGGAGGCCTGCGTATGAGAGACGTCGACCTCGGGCAGCGTGGCGGTGATAGACTAGGCCGTCCGACAGACACACCGGAAGAACCCCGGCTGCTGTTCGGCTGAAGGACCTACAAGGTGACCAAAAAAGAGGCGCCGCGACGTCCCGAGAAGGTAGGCGAGGAGCCCTCTCACCAGGTAGTCGGTGGCGTTGACCAGGTCGCGGACGCCTCGGACAGCGAGCACGCTGCACATTGTGCGCAGGTTGGGCAGGCTAAACCCGCCTATGCGCGTGCGAAGACGGAGGAGCGCGCGAGCGACGGCCTCCGTCTTTCCCGCCCAGAAAAAACTGCCGCAAAGTGTGGCTAAGCGGCGCCTGAAGGTGCGCGGCGGGCAAGCGACACTAGCGATGTAATAGAGCGACGCGCACAGTGATGACCTGATGATAATTGCGCGCTCCGACAGCGACAGGCGGAAACGCGCTGCTACTGCCAAGCGTCGCTCTGCGGTCGCTCTCACTCGGCCCACGTTTCGCGGGCTACCTCCCCCGAGGAGAGGAACACGACTCCTAGAACCTTGCAAGCCGGGACCAACTCCACATCGCCCAGCAGGTCTGACGCAAATGCCCCGAAGCGCAGAGCCTTGCTCTTGCCCCTGTTGAGTAGGGCGCCAGACAGGTCGCTGTAACTGGTAAAAAGCCGTAAGAACGCTGCCTAGCAGTCCTCGTCCCGCAAGAATAGGGACACGTCGTCAGCCTACGCTGACACCTTCACCTGGCCCTGGCCAGGCAAAGGGAAATCGCGCACTGATGGACACTCTGCTACGCGAGGCAGGAGCGGGTCTAAACATAACAAGAAGAGGAAGGGATGACAGAGGACAGCCCTGTCGAATACCGTGCTCTATCCCGAAACGTTCGCTCAACGCCCTGTTGAAGAGAAAGCGAGCTGTAAGATCGGAGTACAGCCGCTCCAACCGCTCTACGAACTTCGGCGGAAAGCCGAAAGCCCCGAGAACGCCAAAAAGGTATCGGTGCTAGACCCGATCAAAGGCTTTAGCCTGATCGAGTGAGACCAAACAACCCGGAATTCCCGTTCTCGAGGTGAACGTGAACAAGTGACGCGTTTGTGCGAGAGACGAGAAAACAGAGCGCCCGGGCATGCTTGAGGTCTGCGCAAGGCTTACGAGCACCGATAAAACCTTACTCAACCTTTTAGACAGCAGCGACGCCATGATCTTGTAAACTGCGTTAAGCAGAGTGATCGCGCGCCATGCCTTCGGGTCAGATGGATACCTGCCGGGCTTCAGGATGAGCACTACACGGCTCTCTCTAAAAGACTCCGGCCTCACGCCGTCCCTGCCGAAGGCGTTTACGATCCGGAGAAGGTGATCCTCCAGGACGGTGTAAAAGCTAGCATAAAAACTGGTGGGAATGCCGTATAAGGGCCTGGAGCTGAGGCGGCGTTCATGCCCTCAACGGTGGCGAAGAGTTCTTCCGCGCCTACTGGAGCGCTCAGCTGCGCGCCGAGATCGCTCGGGACCTGCGGTAACGTGGCGCAGAAACTGCGGAGGGCGTCCGTGAAAGAGGCGTCGTCCAGCCTTTCAGTCCCAGAAACAAACAGCTGCGAAAAGTGACGCGTAAAGCGTAAGAGATGTCAGCCGCGCTGCAGCTCCTGGTACCGTCCGGCAAACCTACCTCCTCCAACGGGCCTGTCGCTCCTCGTCTAGACTGCCTGCCCGTACCTTGCGTAATACAGTCGGATCGAAAACCGGTCGGCCCTGTACGAGCGCCTTACTTTCTGTCCGCGATGATTGACGCAGGAGTGTGTGGTAGCGCGTCTTCAGGATGTTCAAGTAATCGCGCATGGCGAAAGTAAGCGGCGCTCCACGCCGCACGGCGCGTATACGAGCGAGAGTGGGGTTAATTTCGCCCTCTATTCGCCTACGGCGCTGGCGCCCTTCGGTGATAAGGAGCGCGCGCCATGCCGCTTTTCTCTCATCCCAGGTAATGCGCGTCGCGTCGCGTCCACCCGGGTTTCCCAGCGCTCGTTCAAGAGCTATCACGCTCGACCAATCTGTCAGCAGACATGGGCCCATACGCCACGCTTCCAAGCGTGGGGCGCCCTCGCCTATGTCCAGTACTGCTTACAGTGGTCGATGGTCGCTAATGCGTGGTGTACCCGGGGGGAACGTGAGCACGTTACAGGCCACCAAACAACACTGCAGCTCTCGCGGGAACAAAAACTTATCTACTCTGCTAGCCGAGCTGCCCCGCTCCCAAGTGCCACCAAAACAACCATCGTGAAGCTTAACCCACGTGTCGGTCAAACCAAACTGAATACAAATATACCACAGAGACCGGGCCCCGGCGTAGGGTCGCCCCTGTCCTGGACCGCGAACGTCTCGTACGGGATCCAGAACACAGTTAAAATCACCAACAAGAAAACAAGGGTAACAATCTAACACAAAAGAATCTAAGTAATCAAAGAATCTAGAAGAATCGGAGCAGCGAGCTGGCGCGTAAACCACCAACGCTCTGACGCGCCTTCCACCCAGGTAGAAGTCCACCGCAAGAGTGCGGCCGTCGACGCCGTAGGTGCAATGCGCGCCAGAGCGAAGGGAACTGTTGACAAAAACGACGCGAACACCGCACGAAACAGAACAGGTTAACGAAAAAAAGGCTTCAACACAAATACGAGACTTGAAATCAGCGAGTTCGCGTGGGCAGCGTAGCTTACACTCCTGAAAAAATAGAATGTGGACGCCCTGTGCGCGGGCGAAGTGCATACTTGTCCGGTGACCTAAATCCCTGAACATTCAGGGAGAGGAGGTGCACTAACGCCATGATGGTGAGACAGGGCGCCGACGTAAGGGCGACAAATCTAAGTAGCCCTGCCAAGAGCGGAGCTAGGCGCGGACATTTTTGCGTGGGGCGGGGCCGCGCCGTCTGAATTATCATCGGAGTTCTCCTGCCTAGCGTGCTTCCCCGCGAGCTTCCCCGTGTCCATTTCCTCGATGGGTTCCGCGCGCAGGTCAAGCGGCTGGCTCACTGATGCTGGAGGGAGCGTTGTTCCGGGTTCCGATGCGTCGGGGGCGGTCGAGGTGGTCAGGCTAGTGTGTAGTCGCCCGTCCTCCTCCTTGGGCGGCTGTCGGCGGGGCGCATGGCGGGGCAGGCCCTGGTGGCTCGGCGTGGTGAGGGCCGCGCGCTGCTCAGAGGTAAGGTCCCCGTGAGGCGCAGCACGGAACCGCTGTCGGGGAGCCCACCGTCCTCCGTCAAGGAGGTGGTGGACTGCGAGTCCGGGCTCGCCTCGTCAGCCGAACCGAAAGGTGCGAGCGGTTCGGGAGAGAACGCCCCCGTCGTGTCGGAGATGGCCGGGGACGCGGGGGAGCCGAACGCGAAGAGCTCCAGGGAGCCTCCGGTTGCGCGTCGGCAGCCGAGGTGGTCGGGCTGCCTGCAGCAGGCACTGCGGCTTGGTCCTCCTCAGGGGTCTAGGCCGGGTGGTGTTCGGCCTGGACCTCCTTGGTGGTCTCGACCGGGGCGTTCTCGACCCGGTCCACCTGGGGGCCGTCGGCAGGGCGATGCGCGGCGTGGGGCTGCTGCTGGTCGTCGGCAGCTCCCTTGGGCAGCTCGGGCCGGGAGGGCGCAGGCTTCCTGGCAGCAGCCGCGTCCGCGTAGGAGCGCGGCCGCAGGCAATCGGCTGCTTCATGGGGGCCGCCGCATCGTCGGCACGCCGCTTGGCATCTGGCCGTGTCGTGGCCAAACGCATCACAGCGCGAGCACCGCGGCGTGCGCACGTCGCGACAACGTGGCCCTCCTCCCCGCAGCGTGAGCACACCTTCCGCACGCCACGGTAATCGCACATAGCGCGGTGGCCCAACACCGAGATGAAGTTCGGCACGGGCTTGCGCATTTCCATGTGAACGAGGCGCTGCCCGTTGCCGACTTGCCGCCGGCCCTTGGGGACTGGGTGACTCACCTCGAGCACTTTCCCGTAGGGGCTGAGTGCCGAGGCGAGCGAGGCGTCGCCTACGAAGAGCGGCAGCCGAAGAACGGTGGCGTTTGTGACCGCTGGGCCCTCAAAGGCGACCGGGACAGCGGTGCCGTTGACTTGGAAGGCCCCCTCTGCAAGAAGCTTTTGAGCCGCCGCAGTCGAGGCAACGGCGACGCAACACCTGAAACCCCCTTAGTACTGGAGGGATTCCAGACACTTAGGGTCAACAAGCGCCTCGATGCCTTCGACAATGTCGTCGGCCGAGGCCTCGATTTTCATCTCAGAGCTGAAACAGTACGCCTTTGGGGGAGGCGCTCGAAACGTCGGTCCTCCGGGGGGACCGGTGGTCGCCATGCTGGTGCCGGGCCGGGGACCGGGTTCCGCAGGCGGGATACTGGTGGGGGGGGGGGGGGGGCCGCGGGCAGCACCTTTACCGCGCTTCTGGGACGGCAGGGCAGCAGGCATTCTCAGGCAGCCGGCCGGAAGCCACGCCGCAGCGGAGTGCCTGCGGCCACGGTCCTATGCGGCGGTCGCCGCCTCGACGAAAGACCCTGAGCAAGGACAACGTGGCCACAGAAACGCGGAGCACACCAGCCATCCAGACGATCGTTGCCGACGCGGACCCCACGGCCAGCCACCCGAGGGAGCCGGAATCCGCCCCCGCGACAGAGGTGTCCGGGAACGAGCAGCACGAGGGATCACCTTAAAACAATGTGGAGCCATTCGCTGCAGTTTTCGCCGAACTCTTGCCACCGCCTCCCGGCATAGAGACCTACGACACCGTGAACAGCGGCGATGAGTCCAGCGTGACGTCGGTCGACCTGGAGGATGTACCGGGCAAAGGCACGCCGCTGCGTCTGACAGGCGACTTGACGTGCGGGAAGGAGTCAGGGCCGGCGACTCCTCGAGGTGCGGACGACGCGCGCTTCCCGCCACCAGCCAGCCACACCCTCCCGTCGGCAAAGCTAGCGTCGGCATCGGCTTCAGCTGCGAGCGTCGCCAAGACCACGCAGCAACCGGTGAGCGAGGCCACAAGCGCCGACGACACAAAAAGATGGACATTACCAGACCCGACTACAAACGTGCCCACCCTCAATCATCGGAATCCGAAGGGCCCCGTAACGAACGTTGCAGTAAAAAAGTGCCGCGCGCGTCAAGCGCCGCCCATGGCAGCGCTCTTTAGGTTGTGTATTAAGTACAAACATGGGTTAAGAACTGAAATAAAAGAAGGAACAGTACGCCTGGGTTCACAGGGTATTATGTTCATCAGCCTCACGACTCAATGAGCGGGTTATGTCCCAGAGCGCATATTTCCAATACTTTGGTAGGTTTCCCACTAGACTAGCGTGCTTGGTTGCGTAGGAACATTTTTGCTTCTCCGCTGCGCATACTTCCTTCACCGGATCTACAAAATTTACTTTAGTAAGGCCGTAATGTAAAAACCAAAGCGTATGTACAGGGTGATCCACTCTTACCGTGAACACGCGAATATGCAGCCGCGCTCTTCAGAGGGCCAGTGAGTCTGCCCCTACCGTGCACAGAAGAAGTGGCAGACGACGCGCAGGCAAGTCGCTCACTGCTCAATTTTCCAGCCTTCCGACTGCGAGTCCCAAGCCTCTGAAGTAATCAGCAAGGCTGCCGAGCTTTCGGCACGACGCAGCCCGCAGACGCGCCGGGCGACGAACTACGCTGCTCCCTGGCTGCCGTAGTAGTCGCTAAGCCTAACCGTTTCGCATCGATGCCACAGCTGAGGGCGCATCGTAACTGGCCAGCGCTGTAGTAAACGCGCTACTCGCGTCACCATTTTACTGTGAACCTCGTCTCACATTTAAATAAAGACATGATCGATTTCCGCGACGCCTTCAGCAGCGGAGCTAGCAGACAACAGGCTAGCCGCACTGGGCATCAGCAAAGCGGTTATGGGAAGAAATTTGCTTGTATCGCAGTTATCACTTCTACCAGCAACTCGGCATTGGCCAGCGATCCTCAAAAATGATTCATTTTTGACATTCCTCTACTCCAGTGCTTGGTATGAACGAGAACAAACAATATCGGCTCATTTTTCTGACTCCGGCGGCAGGCATACAGGCCGGCAGGCCGGCCCTGAGAGGCGCGCCGCTGACATCATGACGCTTCGCTTGTACGGCTGCGGTGCACATAAAAACCGTCGCGACATCCTCCTTGTCGTCGTAGTGCATTGCGAATAGCATCGAGCGAGAGTTCAAGAGACGCGGCCAGGCAGACGAAACACTCGAAAGCGCGCGAACCACATCGTTCCTGAGAGTTTTCGCTTCGAACGAAAATCAGACGAGAAGGCGATCCGCTGGTCACGCTTTCAAGTGTGAACAATGGTGTTGTCGAGCTGAGTGGATCAGTGAGTGGATCACCCCGTGCATCGCATGCAACAACCGACAACTACGATCAAAGAATGCCTACGATCAAAGACCTGATTGTATTTCATGTGTTTCGAGCATTAATTATACAGTGGACTTACCTCTAGTTACACGTCGTGCAGTACGACGTTATCACGTGCTTGAGAAATGCATTTTACGTTCAAATGGACCTCTTCTTCGTCGATCGTCTGCTCCGCACAGTATACGCGACTAATCAGCTTCTCCTCTTTGTAATCCCGAACTGCGCGTCAGATTGATTTCTGCCGCTTCTTGAAGCGGCAATGCAGGCCATACATCGTGACAGCGCGGGCGCGTGCAAGGAAGCGTGGTGAAAGCAGAGCGAGCAGCGATCAACGTCTGAGTTTTTACATTTCTTCCATAGATGGCGCTGCACATCAGCCGCAGCAGCGCCACTCAGAAATGCTTTGGGAGCCTACACCATGTGACCACACAACAGTTGCGTAGCAATAACTTTAAGCGCAGCGACGGTGCTTAAACCGAGCATCGCCTCTAAGCGCAAGTTCGGGAAGTATGTTGTTGTTGCGACTGAGACAAGGATGAAAAGGAAATTGCACGGGCCGTTCCTTCGGCCTATTGATATTCCTGCCCGGCGGCGATCGAGGTTGGACCGCTTGGTGCCATCATTTGTATAAAAATGATGTGGGTCACCCGTTTGGCACAGAAGATTGAAGTGGAGTCAAACGATTCGGCGTTTCATGGAGCACAAAATTCCTAGTTGAGTTGGAGCCTAATCGACGTGGGGATTCGCACCGGCGACCTTTGCTCTCCAAAACCATGCCTCTCGGGAATCTTCAAACGGCTCTTGCGGCCGAACTATTTGTCGCAGGACGTTCAGAATGGTGTCAAACGATCCATCGTTTTGTGCTGTACACGTTGCACGTAATCCTGAATATAACCAGAGTTCGTATGCCACATTAATACAGAATCCATTCACTCAAAAACACGGAAGTTAAAAATTGGATGAATTCAATATAAAAGAAACATAGTGTAGAACTATATCGATACTTGAAAAGGCAGATCAGGAAAGAATTTTTCGATGATAACTCAAGAGGCAGTGCCCTACTCTTTGAAGCTAGGTCAGGGTGTCTTAGAACGCGCAGCTACAAAAAGAAATTTAACGAAGAAGATGACACATGTGCAGTGTGTGGTAGATCTGTGAAAACAATTGAACACCTCATAATCAAATGTGATGATATCCATCCGGCTGTCGATGCAAGCACAATCACTCTTCCTGAGGCCCTAGGATTTAAAGATAACAATGGTCATGTAAATATATATGCAGTGGAAGTTAGTAAAAATCTATTGGAGGATTGGTGGCTGAAAAGCAGAGATGTGGCATGAGGTTAGAATTGTAGGAAAACGTAGGTAAAGATGGTGGCGAATCTTAAAGGGAGACTGAAGCACTTTTTTTGAAAATCCGGCTGGCAGCGGCGTCCTATAGTTTTTCATGCTGCATGCTCGAATATCGCATCCAAATAAGGGAAAAACAAGCGCGAATTGCATTTTTTAAGCAGAAATATGCGGCCTGTGCCGCGGGGCACGCCGCGCGGCGCGCCGCCGCCCGTGATTGGTCAAGAGAGGTCGTGACGTCACTTTGAGGACTGGAGCAGCTGCCGATGAGGATCCGGCGCTGCGCTGAGTGCAGATCGCAGCTTTCCGTGGCGTTGTAAAAGAGAATATGGCGACTATTTTTTTACTGACCTCCAAAGAAAAGGATACTACAGTTTGTTCATTCCACGTATCACCTGAAAGCAAAAAAGACAAGAGCAAAAAATTCTACGCCTAACACAAGCCTACGCTAGCGTGAAAGACACGTATGCAGACCATGCGTTAAAGGTGCCAGCACAACCTCGGCTGGTATTCTCGGAAAGGAAGGGGTGCGAACAATACTCAAGTCAATTACCACCACCGGACGCCTCCTGGCTCACCCGAAAGAGCGTCATCCTAAAGTAAAGGCCCAAAACGCTGTGTACAAAAAATTCTATTCTCACTACCCGGCGTAGGTTGGGGCAAGAAAGTATTTCAAGGAAACGATGAAGGAGCACAAAGCTGATGTCAAAATTAGCGAAGCACGGTGGCCAAGCACTGCGAGGCATGTGACCACAGGATATTGAAGGAATCATTGTGCGCTGGAAACCAAGCTAAATACGCGCACAAGGCTGCTGCTTCACTCGTGGCGCGTTCAGCAGATGCCACAAAATATTAATCGCTGCCTCGGAAACGTTCGCCCTTCCTAGATTTGCACTTTAGGTTCAGTGAAGTAGCGGCCAACTATATGTGTGTTTAAAATCCAAGCTAGCTGCAACTCGTTCGCTGCCACAACTTGATGAAGAAACCGACTAAGGTTGCGAGACATGGTGGTTTTTTGCAAAAACTACGTTGGCATTCATTTCTCTGTTAAATTTGCATCCGAAATCAGAACGTCGAACGCTTTCATTTCAATCGCTTAGATATGATTAAACGAGATGCCGCATAGAAGAGCTTCAATGCTTGCTTGCTTTGCTTTATTGTGTTTTGCTTTGCTTGCTTGCTTGGACACGTCGAACCGAGCATAAAATCGCTAACCGAGCCTTGCTGAGCACGCCTCAGGTGGTCTGGCCGCACCTAAGCTGAGAAGAGCAACACATGCTTGATCCTCTATTAGGTTTCTTTTTTTAAAGAAGGACGCTGACAGCTATCAGTCAGTCCGGACCGCCATTTAAGCTTCATCGAAGCGCGCCCGTTCGACTCCCGGGGAAAACACCACTCGGCCAGCATCGGACCAACGAGGCAACGTTGGCCTGTCTGCGGGACGGCATCGTCGCGGAACTCTGGTCGTCGGACTGCCGCAGTGCCCGGTGAACAAATTGTGTTTTGTTTGTTTACCTCTCTCTCGTGTGTTAGTGCACTCTATGTGCAATATTGCCTTTGTACTGTAGTCTCTCCCTCGAGTTTAAGTTTGCACGCGTTGCACTGTTTGGTTAATCACTTTGTATGTGTTTGTACTAGCGATTGTGAAATCCTCTGCATCGTCTCTTTGCTATATAAACCTTGTTTTGTTTTGTGAACCTTTGGCTCCGACCCATTCTCTGGCTTGCGACCGGTGAAAGCTGGGCACCGAACGCCTAAAAACCTCTTGTCACTTGGTAGCTGGTCTCCGCTGAGTTTGCCAGGCTGAGTCGAGGACATCTCCTTCGAGTCCGAGACCGCTACCCCCACACGCTCTAAGGGTGTCTGGGAGCTTCCCACATAAAAGTGCGCGAAGTGTGGGTGACATCAGCAATGACACTACTTCGAAACCCTAAAAAATTAGCTGATTCGAAAACCACCTCAGTATCCCTTTAATGAGAATTGCCAACACAGTAAACAAAAAAATAATAAAGAAAGAAAAGCTGTGCATGGTGGCAATTGCCACCACCCCGTTTCAAAGGAGGCGCTCCCATCCGTCCGTCCGTCCGTCCGTCCGTCCGTCCGTCCGTCCGTCCATCCATCCATCCATCCATCCATCCATCCATCCATCCATCCATCCATCCATCCATCCATCCAGAAGGAAGAGGAATAGAAAGGGGTTGAAGTACAAAAGCTGAACTCCTTTTAAGATTTTTTGAATCCTGAAGTTATAGGTTCGGTAAAGAGGAATCTGAACTCATCTTTTTGCCCCAGGAACTCGATCTACTCGTTCCGAGCATTCTTAGAAACTTCGACTTATTGCCCTGTGCGGCCGATTTCCCTAATTAAATCGAATTAACGTGTGGCTCCAGCCTTTGTTAATTGAATTGTCCCCGTACGGTGGGCGCCGTCGACCAACCGTGGAGTGCCGTTCAGCCAGCTCCGTGGAGGCTTTGCTTTAACTTTATTTTCTTTTTTAGGTTTTCGTGAATAAATAGTTTCATTGCCAAATAATATAGCCGCAAAATAAGCCCCCAGAAATAAAAATATGCCCGGATTATTTGCTACTACGGATTACTAAGTATTACTCCGCCGATGGCAGAGGGGCAAGCCTCCACTGAACTGGCTGAAAGGCACTCCACACGTTGGTCGACTCCGCCCACCGTATGAGAGAGAATTAAAAAATAAAAAGGCAGGAGCTGGACGTTAATCCGATTTAATTAGAGAAAACGACGACAGGGCAATAAATCGACGTTTCTAAGAATCCTCGGAACACGTAGATCGAGTTCCGCGGCAAAAAGACGAGTTCAGATTCTTCTTCATTGCACCTTTAATGGGTGTCTGTGCGTAATTTTTTTTGAACATTTTTATTTGAGATTTGTGGTACAGTGCACGGTTTTAGTATATTAGTACAGCAGGACGCCCTAAGATCGAAACTGCAAATAGGGCCTCCTATGGCAATATAAACAGTGTATATTATGCCAGCGCATGGACAGCAATACAAGATAAAAAGAAGTTAAACGAACAACAAAAGACAAACAAATGTCAAGCAGATGAATATGACGAAGCATTTCTAAAGCCAAAAACGTCTTAAATACCTAAGGATTCCAATGTGTGGTGCATTAACATTTTTTGAAGTTGCGTTAGCAAATGTGACAATTTTAAAATTGTTCTGGTGTCCTCTTTTGTTATTTAGTGCGGTAAATCTTGTAAACGTTCCTGAGACCATAGTGCAGTAGTTCAGTGCAATAGTTAAGTCGGTAAAACAAACCACATGCTTCCCACTTCCAGTTTGACAAGGAGAACAATGTCTCGTTACAGAATTTTGCTTTTCATAGATCAGCAGCGTCCTGTTTACTGAGTGGGAATCCTGGCTTTCTGCCGTCGCCTTTGCGCGGCTAGCCGGCCTCCCGCGTTGTTTCTCCTCTTTCCCTTGCTCCCGCCTCAGGCGGTGGAGAGGCGGCTGGGTGACTAATCACTGTCATTTAGCCACAGCTCCGCCCCGGCTCCCAAAGGGCCTTTGCCATTGGCGCCTTTTGGCGGGAATCCGAGACCCGCTTTGGGCGGCCGCGCACTGCGCGACCGTCCGAGCGGGGCCCAGAGAGAGAGATCCCTCCGAGACAGCGTAAGGTGCGTACGTTACTGTTTGTCCGTGCCGGCCTTTGCCGTTCGGACCAGTGCTTACTCGAGCTCGCCCGCACGTGTCCTCTGACCTGCAGCGGCTCGAGCCTGTCCAGCGGGGTCCAGCGACCTCTGACAGGCGTACCTTGCGTTGAATGCCCACTCTCTCTCGCAACCGGCCCAACGGTCGACACGAGAGAGAGATCACAGCACTGCCGCGGGGACATTCTCCTGCAGCGGCGTGCTAGCGGTGCGCATTACTCGAGTCGCTTCGTGCACGCAGCGGAGCCTTGCTCCTCGCGCGCCCCCGGGACGGGGTGACGATTGAGTGTGTGTGTACTGCTGAAGGACGACGTGAATAAACGTCTCCTTTGTGAGATTGGAGGCCTATTTCTTTGCGGCGAATCGCTCTCCTCCCAGCGGAGGTTGAGTGCACCGCATCGGTGTCCCAGTGTGTGTGTGGTGACGGCTGATCGGGGCCCTTGGCTCGCGCGAAGCTCGAACCCGCGGTGGGTGGTGGCCTGTGTCCACTTAGAAACCCACAACTGGCGCCCAACGTGCTAAGTCATTGGCGCTTACACCTTTGATGGCACATTAGCCGAGCAGGTCGCCTTGCCGATCACGCTTGCGCACCATGTCTACCACCCCCAGCGGGGCACTCGGCAGCTACATGTCGGCTCCCTACGGAGTTGTAGCGTCGTTTGATCCGCTGGCTGCTGTTCCTTCGAATAGCTAGACACCGTGGTTGGCCGCGGCCCCCATTGAGGTTTACTGCGGCACAACCCAAAATGTCGACCACGCGGCTCCCATTGGAGCTGTACCGGGAGCACCCTGCGGTGCATCCGCTGGTCACATGCCTCAGCTGTGCAAGCTTTCCGTCCAGTGCGAAAGCAGTTCGTGTCACGCTGCCGCAACCGGCAGTTTCGAACAGCAGCAGCCGTGCCCCGCGAGCAGTCAATTCTGCTCTGGGAACGGCGAGGCGCTGGCCCGGTTCCCTGTGGAAACCGCGCCGCTCATCGAACTAGGAGCCTTGCCTCCCTCGTTCGTGCAGCCCACCCAAGCCTCCACTGAGGCAGGGGTGCAGTGCGCTTAGTTGGCTGATGCGGCTCCGCGAGCCTGCGGGTCGGCTGGCGCGCTGGGCTCTCCTGATACAGCATTACGACTTTTCCGTGCAGTATCGAAAGGGGAGCACAAACGTGGTAGCTGACGCGCTATCCCGTGCCCCACTCGCCAGCGGCGCCTTGACGCCTGTAGGCGGAGGGGGCGAAACAGCGGACGAGCCGCCGGGCGGCAAGGAGGGGGAGCCCGCAAACGGGTTAACCCATTCCGCTAACCAGGCAAGCAGCGCTTCGCAAGGCGGACGAGAGGCAAAGCTCTTCGTGAGCGCCTCGGAGTTGCCGACGCGAACGGAAGTTTTGGCTGCAAACCTGAGTGGGGACGAGACCAGGCTCCCCTCTGGGATGACTGGAATCGTTTTCAGCCGTAAGAGCTACTGAAAGCCCAGCAAAATGACCCCTTTTGTCGCAAGGTGAGCGACGGTCTCAGGGAGACGGAGCGCCGTGACGCTACTTGTATTGTAGCGGGCGCAGGGGGGGGGGGGGGGGGGGGGGGGGGGGGGGGGCAGAAGCCAGCGTGTGTCGCGGCGAACCCCGGGAGTCATATTTGCTGGACCATGACGGGCTCGTGCTGAAATACATAGCCACCGATGACGAGTCCATCGACCCGTTCAAGGTGGTTATCCCCAAAAGTCTAAGAGGCGCACTTTTGCGATTCTCTCATGACGAACCACTGGCCGGTCATCTGAGTGGCTCCAAAGTTTTGCAAAACTGAGTCAATCGGTGACGTGGCCCGGCATGAAGCGTGACATTTTCCGCTATTGCCGTTCCTGCCATGTCCGTCAAGCGGTGAAGTCACGGGGTGGCAAGCCGCCTGGAAGGATGAAACCGATTGACAGTGTGCGTCCGTGGCAGATGGCCACCTGCGATTTGATGGGGCCTTTCCCCAGGAGCAAGCAGGGGTTCATAGACCTGAAGGCCTACGCGTCACGGTCTGACGAGCTTGCGCCGGTACCCATTGGTATCAAAGGCAAGCGCAAAGGCATAACTGGTGCTGCGGAACGCAAGCGTACGGAGCACCGGTACAATCTGAGGCGACGGTCACCGGCGTGATTGATGCCGGACGGCGGACTCTTCCGCAACCGAAGGCACGCAGCCTCAGCTAGCTGGCGAGCTTTCTCGTCAGGCCCTACCCAGGCGAAGCACGGTGTGTTATTTTTTTTGTTTTTGTTTTGGCAGCATGCTCAGTTCCAGCCTTGTGTGTTTATCAGTTTATTTATTTGTTTGCTTGAGTCAGTTTCTAGCCACTTTCGTTTCCCGCTTCTAACGTCTGTTTTTGTTCGAACGTACCCAGATGTACATAGGCAAACTTCAGCCCGCTCGTGCTTGCTCTTATCTTCTAGAAGGAATAGATTGGATTAGGTGTCGTTTGTACAGCGAGCCTTTTCTCATTTCCGGCCCGACTGTGGGTGGTGGGCTCGTTAAGGAGCCGTGTGTCGCGGTGCGAGTTTTGTGCGGCCCGTATGGAGGGGAAGTTGGCGGGGCGTTTGGGGCGATGGGAGGGCGGAAAGTGCACCCTTTGACCCTCGCCGCGGCGCCTCTGGACGCTTCTGATGGGGGGGTCGTTGTCGCCGACCAGCGTCCGCGCACGTGCCGGTGTATGCGTGTTTGTGGCTGTGGCTGTGTGCGTGCGTAACCATGAGCCAAGGCGACGCCTGTGAGTTGTGCCGTTGTGTCCTTCTGCGTGAGCGCGAGGATGAGAAGGACCCCTCGCTGTGGACAAGGTTACACATCTGGACGCCGCCGAACGTCCTCGCCCGTTTCAGCCGGCGTGAAAGGGGTGCACTAACTGTCTTGTGCCCGAACGTGATGTCGTGTCCAAGGGCGCGAGGTCAGTGCTCTGCCGCGGCCCCGTCGTCATCAACGCACCCTACATCAACGGAAAGAAGACCGCCATCAGTCGTCGGCCCTCCCAACCCGTTCAACTTGAAGTCTGCGAGCGGTGAGTCGCCGACAGGCCCACTGGGCCGCGCCATCGAACTTTGAGGCTGGCATCCACCTGTAACACAGCTGTACAGTGGTATTCACATCTCCTTGTGTACCGTGTATATAATCTGCAGGCTGCTTTGATCTACTGAAGCGTATGCAAGTGTTGTTTGCCTTGTTTTTTTTCCTTTGTTTGTGTGTTTAGTTTTTCTGGCTGGAACTGAAGAGGAGCTAGTTTTTTTGTGTATTCATTTCTTTATTTTGGAACTGAAGTGTAGCTTATTTTTTTGGGGGGGGGTATTGATTTCCTTATTTTGGCCGCGTGCTTTGCCGATGGGTAGGAGGGCATTTAAGGAGAGGGGGATGTGGGAATCCTGGCTTTCCGCCGTCGCCTTTGCGCGGCTGTGCCGGCCGCCCGCGTTGTTTCTCCTCTTTCCCTTGCTCCCGCCTCAGGCGGTGGAGAGGCGGCTGGGTGACTAATCACTGTCATTTAGCCACAGCTCCGCCCCGGCTCCCCAAGGGCCTTTGCCATTGGCGCCTTTTGGCGGGAATCCGGGACCCGTTTTGGCGGCCGCGCATCCTGCGACCGTCCGAGCGGGGCCCAGAGAGAGAGATCCCTCCGAGACAGCGTAAGGTGCGTACGTTACTGTTTGTCCGTGCCGGCCTTTGCCGTTCGGACCAGTGCTTACTCGAGCTCGCCCGCACGTGTCCTCTGACTTGCAGCGGCTCGAGCCTGTCCAGCGGGGTCCAGCGACCTCAGACAGGCGTACCTTGCGTTGATTGCCCACTCTCTCTCGCAACCGGCCCAACGGTCGACACGAGAGAGAGATCACAGCACTGCCGCGGGGACATTCTCCTGCAGCGGCGTGCTAGCGGTGCGCATTACTCGAGTCGCTTCGTGCGCGCAGCGGAGCCTTGCTCCTCGCGCGCCCCCGGGACGGGGTGACTATTGAGTGTGTGTGTATCAGCTAGAGGATGATGTGAATAAACGTCTCCTCTGTGAACTTGGAGGCCTATTTCTTTGCGGCGAATCGCTCTCCTCCCAGCGGAGGTTGAGTGCGCCGCAGCGGTGTCCCAGTGTGTGTGTGTGGTGACGGCTGATCGGGGCCCTTGGCTCGCGCGAAGCTGGAACCCGCGGTGGGTGGTGGCCTGTGTCCACGTAGAAACCCACAACTGTATACACTCAATATTTTATTCAGTATAACTAATGCTCATTTTTACCTTCTAAAATGCATATTGAATGTCGAGAATCACTATACTGCTGAAAAAAAATTTGCAATGAAGTGTGCATAGGTATCTTCAATAATATATTCTATATTGTTGTTTTGTTGTTAATGTTCTAATATAATTTCTATGGACCACTACCACTTTATTCCATTATAAATTACTGCCTGGGGCTGTGTGGGGAAGGAATGGCATAAGTGTTTGTAATTTGCTGTTTTTTTTGCTATATCAAAATGTCAATATTTTTATTTTTAAATGATGGAAAAAGGAAATAAAACTATTGAAAGGCTTTTTGTGTGCAGTGCGAATCACCATCCGCCTGACTGCACCCACTGCAGGGCAAAGGCCTCTCGCATGACTCTAAAATTAACCCTGTCCTTTACCAGCTACGGCGACCTATTTCCACATACTTCTTAATCTGACCCGCCCATCTAACTTTCTGCCGCTCCCTGCTACGCTTGTCTTCTCTTCGAATCCAATGCGTTAATCTTAAGGACCAGCGGTTATCTCGCCTTCGCATTACATGCTCTGCACAAGCCCATTTCTTCCTCTTGATTTCGACTTGAATGTCATTAACCCACGTTTTTTTCCTCACCCACTCCACCCGCTTCCGGTCTCTTAACGTTACACCTATCATTTTTCTTTCCATAGCTCGTTTCGTTGCCCTTAACTTAAGCTGAACGCTCTTTGTTAGCCTCCACGTTTCTGCCCCTTAGGTGAGTACCGGTTAGATACAGCTCTAGGATATTGCTAAACTGCCATTCATGATCTGAGAGAACCTGCCATAGGTGCTGTAACCCATTCTAATTGTTCTAGTTATTTCCCTCTCTTGACCGGGGGCAGCGGTCACTACCTGCCCTAAGTAGACATGTTCCCTTGCTACTCCCAGCACCTGGCTACCAATTGCGAACTGCTGTTCCCTTGCTAGACTGTTAACCATTACTGCGGTAAATTGTAAGGCACCCTGTTCACGGCACGTTTGCTCTGTGTCATCATCTGGGTCGTCAGGCTCCCTGACATCGTCTGAGAGCTCCTCTGGAGCTTCATCGTGCATTCTCATGCACACATTGTGCATTGCAGCGCAAGCAGCCACAACGTCAGGCGCCTTTCGCACCGAGACTCCAAGAGCCTTAGTAAATACACATCTCTAGCGGCCGTTCATCAAACTAAAAGCTCACTCAACAATACTGCGCGGTTTCCCATGAGCCTTGCTGAATCGGATCTCAACAGGGCTGCGTGCGTCCTTGTAGGGTGTGGTGATGGCGAGGCGATTGGTGAAGTTAAATTTGGATAGCCGGAGTCCCCTAAGAGGGCGTATCCCACAAGAGGGTAAAGGTTGCCAATGTATAGCGGACTGTTTCTGTGTGCTCTGGCGTCATGGACGCTGCCAGGGTACCCAGTGAAAATATCGAAAAGTATGCCATGATGGTAGCACACTGCTTGCAGTTGATTTGAATAAAACTGTTTCCAGCAGAAATAATCTTGGTGCATACACGCAGGCGCTTCAGTTCTCACGTGACAGACATGAATTGCTCCCACAAGGCCATCAAAGCGGTCATCCACAAAAAGGGCTTTAAATCCTGCTTAAATTTGTGGGAGTTCATTTTGATTAGCAAAATACACCATTCTGTCCAGCTTCTTTACAATGAAGTCAAGTGCAGAGGTGACCATTAGGAAAGTGGTGGTCCTTGGGACATTAAAACAAGCCCCCACCATACGGTAAGAGGTTCCGCACGCCAGCCAGAACAGGAAGACCAGGAGGTGCACCTCTCTGCTCCATCCGTGGGTCTTTGTAGGTTGGTCGGCCCACGGCAGATTCATCATTTCTCCGAACGACACTCGAGTGATTCTGAAATGATGCTTGAAGTCAAGCTCCTGATTGTGGAGGTACTCAAGGAGTATTGACCTCTGCGTTAGGCAGCAGTAGCAACCTCTGCCCTGTAAAATAAACAAAGCCGTCACAATGCTGAATTAGAAAGAGGACTGTCACAATAACATTGTTAAGCAAAGATTTATAGCAAAAGCATTTGAGATAATTCAGTGAGGTGTGTAGCTCCTGATGATCATTCTCGCCAGTACACTGGACAAACCTTCATATTTTGAGCCTTTTTGTAGACAATACATGTGTTTCATTCAAACCTAACCCTGCATAATTATAAAGTAACGAATTGCATGGCAGGAAAAACTGGTACTAGTCTCTCGATCTCGACTAGCGCTACGCAAGCAGACGAAAATACTGCAAGTGCCACAGCGAGTCGCGATCCGCGTAATGTTTGTACAGGAATACCTACATATGTACCCCCGCACACAAACTCAACTTCTTCTTTTCCCCACCAATATTGCATCTATCTTCCCCAATGGCGGCGGGAACAGTCAAATGGAGCGCGGCAAAGCTCGCGCATTACAGAGAACGATTACCACCAGCCATGAAACGGAGGAAAAGGGGTACTTACCATTCCATTGCTTCGTGATAGCACCATCTGGACGAGCATACCCGAGGAGCATGATATATTTAGCATCAATAATAAAAGCGGACTCGCGCCGTCTTCCGAGAGCCGGAACATTGTGCAGCGTCTGCTGCAAGCGACGAGAGGCACTGCCACCTGCTGTGTAATTTACCCCACCCGAGTAAAACACACATTATTGCAGCAAAAAAACAAACAAACTAGTAAAAGCACATTTTAACTTGTTTTGTTAACCATTTTTAAGTACATAAGAGTGCAACTGCCCGAAAATTTGTTTAATTTGCATGCCGCAAGGCGGCGTGAGTAGTAGACACGTTCCAATATGTAGACACGTAGACGGCTTCCTAGACGTCACATCAGACGTCTTTTGAGACGTATAGAGAATCCGAGCGCACCAGTAGAACTTTCATATAAAATATTTACGCAGCTGCAAATTTTGAATGAATAAATGCAAAACATATCTCCGAAAAGAAATTGTCGCAATTATGAGCACAAACGTCTGTCCACAATGCATCAAAAGAGTGAAAGTTCGACAACAATGTCTTTGTTATGAGATTGGAACTTGTGTTGTTGTGATTGCGGCAGAAATGTGGCTGTTTTGTGCTCAGAAAATGTGTTGCCACTAAGCATTTTTAGTAACAGCGGGAATGATAGTTTTGGCTAAGAAATCTGGCCACCAAGGTTATTTGCCGTGCGTCTAATAACAAAGTGTAAATTTTTGAGCAAAATGTAGAATTTTGTCATAAAATATTTATTCAGCAGCAAATTTGGAATAAAAAAAAACGCAGACCATATCTACGAAACGAAAAAGATGTCATTGTGAGCCCAAACGTCTGGCCATACTGCTGCAAAAAGATTTGAAAGCTCAACAACAATGTCTTTGTTATGAGATTGGAAGTTTTTCTGTTTTGATCGCGGCAGAAATGTGGTTGTTTTTGGCTCAGTAAATAATATGTTACCACCAAGCATTTTTAGTAAAACGGGAAGTGGTAGTTTTGGTTCAGAAATCTGGCCACCAAGGCTATTCACGTACGTCAGGCAACAAAGTCTAAAGTTTTAAACAAATCTAGAATTATGTCATCAAATACGTATGCAGCTGCAAATTTTGAATTAAAAAATCGCAAAACATATATCCGAAAAGAAACAGTTGCCATTATGTGAAAAAACGTCTGGCAACACTGCGCCAAAGGAATTTCAAAGCTTAACAATAATGTTTTTGTTATCAGATTGGAACTTCTGCTGTTTTGATTGCGGCTGAAATGTGGTTGTTCTTGAGTCAGCAAATAATATGTTGCCATTAAGAATGTTCAATAAAAGCGGGAAGTGATAGTTTTGGCTCAGAAATCTGGCCACCAAGGTTACTCACGTAAGTCTGGCCACAAAATGTAAATTTTAAAAGAAATGTGGCATTTTGGTATCAAATACTGACGGGGTTACAAAATTTGAATCAATACAATAGTCTGCATTGACGCAAATAATTGTTGGGTTCAATTTTTAAGCATTTCAAGAACGTAACTTGTACTGCGCTACTACACTACTCTGTAGGATTGTCTCGAGTTGGTTCAGTCACTCTCGCTCAGGCGAAGGGAGCAAAAAAAAAAGATTGCTTTCTTTCGAATACACTGTTGCACCCTTGAGCGCGCGCTGATGAAGCTCTCCGTGCAGTTCCGGACCAGGGGACATGATGGCATCGCCGGTTAGTGAGTCTTTACTCTGGAATATAGTGTACTACAGTAGAACTTTTTGACGGGTTAGTTGGTACATTGTCTTGAAAGAATGTCGTACGCCAAAAAAGGACGAAACAGGAAGGAAAAACACAGAACAGGAAAGAGTACTACGCTCGAGTAAACGTCTTAAACGCTGATTCCGCAAACTGAACACGAATAAGCGCAGTGTTGTGCATGGTGCTGTGCAAGTTCTAAAGAAGAACTTGCGACTTTTAGCGCGTGTGCACATCCAAATTATCTTTTGACGAGTTTTTAATTTGCAGTCGAGTTCCGGCCTGGGCATCTTAGCAGGCGAGTAACGCAATTTGTCAGCTTATTAGGGCTCCTGCTTCTAACCTGGAGAACTCAATCGTTTCACACTGGCACACTGCCAGTTCATTAACGGTAAGTTCTCATAAGAACGGTGTCACAGAAGCGGCGCATTCAGTTATGTATAAAACCGATGCATCCGCGTTTCTTTAAACACAGCGTGTCGATGTAGCCTGTATGTTTCTCTGGAAGAGCCATGAATACTTGCACGCTGTTTCAGTTAGACAACCCCCTCGCTGTGCGAAAGGGGCGACGTACGTGCTACTTGTTTTGTGTATTTCTTACTCTTTCCCAGCTCCCAGGCCGTCTTGCTAGCCCAGTTGCCCTAGGTAGCGCACGCATCTTCGCGGTCCGCCGCTGATTCCGGCGAGGGGAAAGGTACCTGAGCTTCCTTGCTTGACAAGTCCGAGGGCCGACAGCGCGCCTCTCAATGCGGTGACACATGAGCACGCGATGCGCTGGCCGCGGACTGACGGACTGTCGTTTGAATCGGCTTTACCGTCACTCCGTCTATTACATTACGTCTTGGTGCTAATTTTGAACTTACCTTCAAGTAGGTCGGTTTTCGTGGACCATATTCGGAATAGAGAATTAGCGTTACGGCTGCTGTGGTGGGCGGTTCTCACTTCCTCGCAGTCCATGCGAGACAGTCACTAAAAGTGACTCCGCAGGCCAGCGCATAGTGTTAAGTTGGTTACTTACCATCAACGAGACTTGAAGCATTTTTATGTCCGCATATCGAGCGTGGATCATACCACAAATTCATAGTATATGTGAGGCTGACATAATTTTGAGCGTAGTATTAACTTCCGCAATTGAGTAACATGAACGCGTTGCTATGCTTGCATTATAACAATTATATGGCGGAATCCTTCGAAACGATTGCACGCCAGCTCGTGAAGGCTGCGGATGCATGATACTGCTGCCAATTTAGTTAACATTTGTGTGTATATTGTAACGACGAAGAAGTTCCTGTTCAAGCGAAGACGACGACGAACTTCTGACCGTTGTGTTGAGCGGCATTGCCATCGCTTTGGGTGTGTGCTCGTGGTGCTCGACCTCTGAGTCTACGAGGCCTGTGTCTCTGTGTCTACCGCCGGCGCCCAGTACCTCTAACCATCCCAGTATCCATCTTACATTTGGTGGAGTCGCTGGGTAGAAATCTCCATCGTGGAGCTGCGTAACCGCACTCTTCCCACGCTTGAAATGCCAGAAGACACCCAAAACCAATCTGTGCAAACTGGACCAGCTCTCATCTGCGCCGGCTCCCTTCGCCAGCGAGATCCGGCAATCTTCAGCGGAGCCGATGAGAATGACGTGGAAGACTGGCTCGCGTCATACGAACGGGTGAGCCTGTACAATAGATGGGACGACGATACGAAGATGAACAACGTAATTTTTTATCTAACGAGGGTCGCTAACCTCAGGTATCGGAACCATGAGGGAGACATCCGAACATGGGCGGCCTTCAAAACGAAGCTTGCCGGAGTCTTTGGTAGCCCCACTGTCCGGAAACTTCGGGCTGAACAGCGTTTGCGTGAACGCTCGCAGCACGTCGGCGAGAGCTTCACCAGCTATATAGAAGAAGTCATTGACTTATGCAAACGTGTCAATGCGAACATGTCCGAAGCCGACAAGATAAAACACATCTTGAAAGGTATCGATGATGATGCCTTTCAGATGCTATTAGCCCGCGACTTGCGCACCGTTAAGGATGTGTTCACGCTCTGCCAGAGCTTCAAGGAGCTGCGCAAACAGCGGTTATTGACGCGGCAACACCAAGCCCAGGTTGAATCGCTTTCGGGACTGGCGCCTGCAGCTGACAACACCTCTATGCTGCAGCAAATCAAAGATTTCGTCCGTGAAGAGGTAGCTCGGCAACTTTCTCTTCTGCCTAGCCCTCAACAGGCGCCGCCTTATTTGGCCCCGGCTCTTCGATAGGCCATACAAGACCAGGTTACTGAGGCGCTTCCAACCTTCCATCCTCCGCCACCTGTCGCCGCACCCTTGATTTACGCCGATGCTGCTCCAAGGTCTGTCACCAGTCCCATGCCTTGCGCCGACGTCGCCCCAAGACCTGTAGCCGGTCCTCGGACTTACGCCGACGTTCTAGTACAGCCCCCGCCGTCGTCCTATCCTACAATGTACGTACCTGTGCAAGCGTCTTCACCTGCCCTGCGACCAGCTCGAAGAGCAAGCAATCCGTGGCGCACGAGTGACAACCGTCCTGTATGCTACACTTGCGGAGTGCCTGGCCACGCCGCGCGCTACTGCCGTCGCCATCTACAAGCGCCAGCACCACGCTCGCAATCTTCGGGGTACTGGCCTCCAACCCGTCAATATTCTGAGGCTGTCGACCAAACGCCAAGTCGTCCTTTCTCCCCTGATCGTTCAGCCCTCTCCAGCCGCCGCTCCCCTTCGCCACGACGCCGCTCTATCTCCCCCATGCGACGTCGCCCTAATTCTTCTCAGCAGGAAAACTAGGCGCCGCAGTTCCGGAGGCAAGAACTGCGCAGCTTCCTTGGCCTGTGTTCCTACTTTTCAAGATTTATTCGAAACTTTGCATCGATTGCTGCCCCTTTAACACATTTCCTATCCAGCAGCTCCGACTTTTCACAGTGGTCACCCGCATGCGACAACGCGTTTTATACCTTACGCCGCATCCTCCCCGCACCACCTATCCTGCGCCATTTCGACCCGACGGCCCCTACCGAGGTCCACACCGACGCCAGTGGTGTTGGTCTCGGGGCTGTACTCGCGCAGCGCAAACCTGGCTTTGCTGAGTACGTTGTCGCCTATGCAAGCCGCACCCTGACGAAGGTAGAGTCCAATTACTCAGTAACGGAAAAAGAGTGTTTGGCTATCGTTTGGGCTCTTACCAAATTTCCGCCCTTATCTCTATGGTCGTCCATTTGACGTCGTGACGGACCACCATGGGCTTTGCTGGTTATCCTCGCTGAAAGACCCCTCCGGCCGCCTCGCAAGATGGGCTCTTCGTATGCAGGAATACGACGCCCGCGTAGTTTATCGCACCGGACGCAAGCACCAAGATGCCGACGCCCTTTCTCGCTGCCCCCTTCCGGTTGAGCTCGCCGGCCTCTCAACACTCGAAGACTCCCCTCCGTTGCTTCACATCGCCGACATGCCTTCAGCGCAGCGCATGGACCCTTGGATTGCGTCTCTGCTTGATTTCCTCTCTAACCCTACGGCGGCTTCTCCATCACGCGCTCTCCGTCGCCAAGCTCCTCACTTCGCCATTCGTGACAATCTCCTTTACCGCCGCAACTACAGCGCAGATGGTTGCAAGTGGTTGTTAGTTGTTCCTCGCCATCTCCGCTCGCAAGTCTGTGAATATTTCCACGCTGACCCACAATGCGGACACGCAGGAGTCTTCAAAACATACAATCGGATCCGGCTGCGTTACTACTGGCGCGGAATGTATAACTTCATCCTTAAGCACATCCGCTCATGCCTGCCCTGCCAACGTCGCAAGCCCCCTGCTCACCGTTCTGCAGGCGAGTTGCAGCCGCTACCTTGCCCACCGCGCCCATTCGACCGTGTAGGCATTGATTTGTATGTACCTCTTCCCTACACTGCAGCCGGTAACCGTTGGGCTATCGTCGCCGTTGACCACTTGACGCGGTATGCAGAAACCGCCGCCCTTCCATCCGCCTCAGCGTCCGACGTAGCCTCCTTCATTTTGCGACGGTTCATTCTTCGCCACGGCGCACCGCGCGAACTGCTGAGTGACAGAGGCCGCGTTTTCTTATCGGAAGTTGTCAAAGCCTTGCTCCGCCAGTGCAACATCATTCACCGAACAAGCTCTGCCTATCACCCGCAAACTAACAGCCTTACAGAAAGATTTAACCGTACCCTCGGCGATATGCTCTCTATATACGTCTCATCAGACCATTCCAATTGGGATATCGTCCTTCCGTATCTGACGTACGCCTACAACACCGCAACGCAGTCGACTACCGGCTTCTCACCGTTCTATCTTCTTTACGGCCGTCATCCTTCTGCTCCACTCGATACCATTCTCCCATACCAGCCTGACGCATCTGAGAGTATTCCTATTTCGCAAGCAGCTGCACGACACGCAGAAGAGTGTCGCCAAATCGCCCGTTCTCTCACAACTGAGGCCCAATACCGTCGGAAATCCCGCCACGACAGCCATCACACGTCCCCGCACTTTTCTTCTGGTAGCCTCGTGTGGCTCTGGATTCCATCCAGTACTCCGGGCCTCTCCTCGAAACTTCTTTCAAAGTTTCACGGCCCCTACCGAGTTGTGGAACGCATCTCGCCTGTTAATTACGTGGTTGAACCGCTGATCTTCTCCTGATCTTCGCCGGCGCGGACGCGAGACTGTTCACGTGAAGCGCCTAAAGCCGTATTATGACCCGGCCATCCCACCTACGCCGTAAGTCGCCAGGATGGCTCCTCTCCTCCCCGGGGGGCAGTTGTAACGACGAAGAAGTTCCTGTTCAAGCGAAGACGACGACAAACTTCTGACCGTTGTGTTGAGCGGCATTGCCATCGCTTTGGGTGTGTGCTCGTGGTGCTCGACCTCTGAGTCTACGAGGCCTGTGTCTCTGTGTCTACCGCCGGCGCCCAGTACCTCTAACCATCCCAGTACCCATCTTACAATATTTATTTTGTCGCCTTCCTCTGTTTAGGAAACGAATATAAAATATTTAGGTTCCCTACCGTTAACAGTTTGTTAACCAATGCATACGATGGGAATGTGAGCGTCTTAGAGCGGTGTCTGCATGCGCGTACACAATATCACAACGACCTGCGAAGTTGCAGCATTAAACCTTGCCCTTTTAGACCATAGCAATAAAAATATGAAGCAAAGGCGGAGAGCTGAGTGGCTCTGCGCGACCTAAAGCTAGATCACGTTTTCCTGCCTCCAGTGATGAAATTAGTGTTCTCACATATCCTTCGAAAACTTGGACAAAGCAGAAGTGTCGTCTTCCCACTCTTTTACAACCGCATCAGCCGAAACACTGCCTGTCGGAACCGAACCATCAGACGCAGCAGCCGTCACGACAAGGCGCTCGCCGAACAGTCAGGAGGCGTGTAACGGCGGCGTGATCACTTGGTCAAAGATGGCAGCCTTCATGATACAGCGCTGAGAAGAGTCTATACCGGCAAGCTGCTTTTAAGAGTCGTTCATGATGGTGATGCGAGCGTTGCTGTGGACGAATAATCCCATTACGAGTTCAACTCACGCCAGAAAAGGCACGACAACCTCGTCCTCGGCGAAAGAGAAAGATAAGCAACGCATGACGACCGAGGCAGTTGCAAGAAACTTTCAACATTTACAACAACAAAACACTGACCACCCATGATAATTCAGGCAGACCCGTTGCTATGGGCGTCGACGCCATTTCCTTTAGGAAATGTATTCGTCTTCTTGAGCCAAAGCAAATGTGTGACGTGTATTTGGCAATCGGGAACATAGGACATACATAGTCTCAGGTGCTCGACGGACGAAATGTGGCGGCTAAGCGCGTCACAGTCGTGGCACTCACCTTCAAATAACAATATAGAGATACAAGGCACCCATATGAAGTTACAGCAGGAATGCGACTCTACATACAATCTGAAATGCTCCGAAAACGACCATTTTGCCGCTGTTTACAGCATTCGAAAAGTACCTTGCATGCCGCCATCTTCCAGCGAAATACGTTGCCAGGTTCCAACACCTTTCTTCGCCGGATTTAGCAAGCGTCTAAACAGCTGGCAACACACACACTCCGTTGGATCATGACAGCTTTCAAACGTTGCCCACTGACTTGTATAGGCTGAATGCATAGCATTCCCTCTAGAGGGAGTATATTAGCTCTACACTGCAGTCGGAGCAACGTGTGATCTCTGGAAGTGCCATCCGCCCGTTGTATTGCATCCAAGCCGAGAAATCGTACATGGGGGTTCATCGTCTTTTGTGCTATGCCACTAACACCTGCAGCAACCAACTCGGAGAAGGCAACCATGCTTCGACGGAGCGAACGATCGGCAGCGGCGAGTGCCATGCTCGCAGTTCATTTGCGTAGTTTCTGTCGCCGGCTGCCTGTAGGATAAACGTGGCATGATGTTGTACGATTAGAAAACTAAAGCAAAAGCTCAATATCGGGGAGAGCTATCTAATATCAGTGGTTTCGAGGAGCACATTTTCTAACGAACGCTCTCGCTGCCTGCTTGGCCATGGCAAGTGTGACCATTTAGACTGCATAACTTACGGCAGAGTCACCCCATTCGCAAAGTGAACATTCGGGAGACAGTAGCGAGCTACGTGACCGTAATGAATCCACGTCTGATCATTGGGGTGTTTGTTCACGGCGATACGCGCGGTGAAATTGAAATTCAGTCCCTCCTGCCGCTCACTTAGGACTGGTCATACTACGAGCGATAGAAGCCACTACACTGAAAGCAATACGTATTCTCGCGCACTCAGCTCCCGCCAGTATTCACTGGTCCACAAATGCAAAAAAAAAATGTAAATACACGGTCTGATAGGTTTACACCTTAACGTAACGTGTACCGGTTACTGGGAGGCCGAATTGCCGTGCCTGTGTTGAAAACTCAACTCTCAAGTGCGGAGGGAGCTGTTCAAGTTCTTGCATGTCTGGCACGGTTATGCATCGTTTCATGGGCTGCACCTATTTACAGTACATTCGATGTGCTTTCGGGCACAATATTTGTTAAAATGCATGGCAGATTTTTCAGTGCCGTGCATGCCCCTTGTTCATTCTTTTTTTGTTGCCGGTGAAAATTTCGTGTTGTTGTTTCCATTCACGCGATGTTGTGCAGACGCGATTGGTATTTTCGTACTAATGGCATGTTTTTTTTTCAAGTGGTGATGCCTACACGCTCCCTATGTTTATGAACATGTGGGGTGGCGAAAAGAGGTTGTGGCTAAATTTGTGTAGTCCTTACAACGTGTGCTATTGAATTAAAACAGCTTTGCCCGAACAACGCTTACATCTTTTGTGATTGTGCGCAGTGGTCGCTCGTGCGCACTTATTTTCGGACAATGTTTGGACATTAGCGCGCGAGCGGCGCGAACTTGATTACTTTTGTATTTTGTAAATAGTGTACAAAGCTCTCCCCTATCCTTTCTTGCTGTCGCTCCCGTCTATACTTCTCCTCACTATCCTCTCCCTTTCCCTTTCATTTCCGCCGGCTGCAGCTCGGGTGCTTAAGATATTAGATAGCAATTGCCGCGGCCGGCAACACTCTTTTGCTTCACTTTTTATTTATTTATTTATTTATCTTTTTTTTTTAAATAAACCACTACCACCACCACCACAACGCAAGAGCCCAGTCACCTAAAATTATGTACAGACCAGTTGGTAGCCCAGACGCTGAACTGTTTCGTTGTGTCTGCATTTCATTCACAAAGTGCGCTGAAAGTGGCGCAAGTGTTCTCTAATCACCAACAACGTCCACTGCCGATGTAAAGTCGGGGCCGGCAGTGGAAGAGCGGGCCTCTTGCCCGCACTTCGTAAAATGGTGCATAAAGCATGTGTACGTAGTAATACGTCGCTCTGGGTGCTCACCAGCGTAAGACTGTGCAGCATATTTTTCGCCACGGACTGAATTTGCCGTGTTACTGCCGCTCTTAGACTGGTAGGTTCATCCTCAGTGCTTTTAGCTCACATAAGAGTGCATACGCCAATGGTACGTAGACAGCGCCGATTTACGCTCTTTCTTGGCCATGTGGCATGACATGGCCCAAAGAAGTTGCCAAGGTTAGAAAAGAGCTAAAGGCTGAATTAGGGAAAATTAAGTTAGACCTCAAACAAGAACTAAAAACTTCGTGAGTGTACATCGAAAAAGATGTTCGGAATGAAATTATAGACGTAAAGATTGAACAGCGTAACATGAGAAAGAGCCATGGGTTTGCTCATAACTCCATGCAAGAACTGAAACAAAAACTTGAGGCTGAAATCTCGAAGAATGCTGAACTCGACAAAAAAGAAAGAGGAGCTTCAAGTGAAGTGCGTATCATTGGAGATAAAACAGGAAGTTACAAGACGCATTGTTCAAATGGAGTAGCATTCTCGGAACGTGAATAATTAACTACAAGGTGTTGTAAAGCACGAGGAAGAAAGTGTACTGCAGATTATTCAAGAAACTGGAGAGGCAATGAAAGAGGCTATCAGTGAGAAGCACATTGAATCTTAAGATCGGGTTCCAACAAAAAGTGCTGACAAAACAAACATTATTATCCAATTCAAATCTCGTTCAAAGCAAGAAAGAATACTTAAGAAAGGAAAAAAGGCTCGACTGACCGATTGCAATATAGGGATCAGTAATTCGGGCCCAGGATATATAAATGATCACCTATGCTAGGCATTAAAGACTCGAATTGGAAATAAGTGTGGACCTTGAATGGAAAAACTTTTGCTAAGCGAGCAGATGCTTTCGATGCTGGAGGAACGCGTTTAACGGATAGCCTGCATGCGGTCGAAGTGGCGACGTGGAGGCCAGGAGCTGTCAACAAGGCAGCGTTTCCGCGGTGACGGATTTCGCTCCCTCTCGCCGCCCAGGGTCCAAATGTGAACGAGCCTTTAAAAATCGGACCAGCTGCACAAAATGAACCAAAGGCTAACTGTTGCTGATTGGAGACATACAGAAGTCGTCCACTTTCCTTGATAGGAATGTTAACATCACACGAAGGACGCTTAGAGAAGTTATACGAGATTTCTTTTTTTACCGTTTAGCTTATTTGAACAAAAAATACATTTGTACGGTCTGTGTCCACCGAGAGGAACATAGTTACAGCGGCTTTCGTTTGTCCATGACCAATTATTTTATTTCCCGTGGTTTGGCAGAGTCCCAGGTTTCTCCTCGGAACACGTGCGGAGCAGGCTCGGAGGCTATAGCGAATGGGGGAGCCCAAGGAGGGTCAGTAGGAGAGGACTTTATTCGGCGGAAAAGGCTGATCTGCCTGGCAGTTGATATCAAGGATGGGTGATTTTACGCGAATGAACATCTGCAATTGAGCGGAATTTTTCGACATTTACCTATCCATATTTTGGCGACGATAGAACGCAGGCACAGTTTTACCACCAACTGCATGACAGAGCAGCCAGTAAAAGCAGGTTTTAGAGGCAACTCTCAAGTGAAATGTGAACGCTCATTTATGCAGGCGCAACCGACGAATTAATACAGAGCCTGAAAGGAGCTCTCGTGATGAAGCTCGCGGCCGCTGTCACTCATCTCACCGCCGTGACAGAAAGCGCGTCACGATGGCTGTCGCTGCGGCACCTTGAGCCGCATATAGCGAAGAAGCGAACAGCGCCGAGGAGAGGCGACAGAAACGAGATGAGTGCAATAACGATGCCCGCGCGCGCAGCGCTACAGCCGACTTGACGCCCCTCGTGGGGTCGGTTTCTTTCTTAGGCCAATTATACAAGAGTTTCTGAAAAGGATTTATTTAACACTGCAGAAGAGTCGACAGCTGCGCAAGTTGATACATGTTCGATGAAGTGGCTGAAAAAAGACGAACGACTAGAGGGGAAGGGCACACACCACAAGACACCAAGCTGATATCCAAAAACGACTTACGCATTGCCCTAACAGTTGAACATTGTTGCCAAAGCTGCTTTGCCACCGCAGATCACTAAACCATACTTAAAACCATATGTGAATTACTCCGGATACGAGATTGAAAGAGCTTAATAAAAACGCTTATGTGTTATTCACGCGCTTCCTTTCAAGTGCAGCGGACACAACTTTTCGTATCTCTGCGGCAAAATGATCCTTTCGTTTGCTGTTCCTGCCACGCATGTATATTTCACACACTTGCTTCGTTGCCTGCCGGTCTAGGCAGAAATCTAGAATGGAAAGTGCCGTGTGTGCACCTATTTCACACGTGACGTCCTCCGAGGAGCTGCCAGTGCCAGGGACGCTAGGTGGAAAGGTCGCACTTAGTGGCAGTGTCCCCTCGCTTTGAAGTGTGGAGGACTGAAACTCTTCTGGGCACTCTGAAGTCGCAGAGACAGTCGCAACACCACGCCTTTCGGATGTGCTGGGTTCGTAAGGGAGGTTCTTCTTGACATTAACAATTATACAGTCATCATCTGACTCCGATGATGTGATAGACTCCGTCTCCACATCACTCTCACGCTGGGTAGTAGAATCAATAGGCTTATAGGAATGAGCGTCACTATCGCACAGGGTAGTACAATCAATACGCTTTTCGAAATCAGCGTTCTGCTGCAAAAAGACAGCAGCACTTTCAGATTGGACATTCATCTCTTGATGTTCCTCAGGAGCAGGGTACCCGCTTTTTGAATCGTTCTCCCGCCATTGGCGAATCACAGCAGCGCCATCCCTCTCCGGCCCTAAAAATGAAGCCAAAGGATCAATTGAAAAGTCACCTCTGGAATGAGCAGAGTACTGGTTTGGCGCTATTGGATGATAGTTATGCAGTGGAGGTCGGTTGCTAGCGAACTCTCCCTGTGCAAAAGAGGCCGCCAACATAGCTTTATGCATATCTTGGGCACAGGCTTTCTCATATTCACATGAACCTATGCAAGTGGCATCAGCATCTGCACACTTCACGTTGTCAACATTCGGAGAAGGAAGTGATGTCAGCTGTGGCACAAATGTAGCCTTCGCTTCTGTGGTGCCTCGTATAGCCTTCGCTTCTGTGGTGTCTCGTATAGCCTTCGCTTCTGTGGTGCCTCGTATAGCCTTCGCTTCTGTGGTGCCTCGTATAGCCTTCGCTTCTGCGGTGCCTCGTATAGCCTTCGCTTCTGTCGTGCCTCGTATAGCCTTCGCTTGTGTGGTGCCTCGTATAGCCTTCGCTTCTGTCGTGCCTCGTATAGCCTTCGCTTCTGTGGTGGCCCGTATAGCCTTCGCTTCTGTGATGCCTCCTGTAACCTTCGCTTCTGTGGTGCCTCCTATACCCTTCACTTCTGCGGTGCCTCGCATAGCCTTCGCTTCTGTGGTGCCTCGCATAGCCACCGCTTCTGTGGTGCCTCGTATAGCCACCGCTTCTGTGGTGCCTCGTATAGCCTTCACTTCTGTCGTGCCTCGTAGAGCCTTCGCTTCTGTGGCGCCTCGTATAGCCTTCGCTTCTGTGGTGCCTCGTATAGCCTTCTTTTCTGTGGTGCCTCGTATAGCCTTCTTTTCTGTGGTGCCTCGTATAGCCTTCGCTTCTGTGGTGCCTCGTATAGCCTTCGCTTCTGTGGTGCCTCGTATAGACTTCGCTTCTGTGGTGCCTCCTATAGCCTTCGCTTCTGTGGTGCCTCGTATAGCCTTCGCTTCTGTGGTGCCTCGTACAGCCTTCGCTTCTGTGGTGCCTCGTATAGACTTCGCTTCTGTGGTGCCTCGTATAGACTTCGCTTCTGTGGTGCCTCGTATAGCCTTCGCTTCTGTGATGCCTCCTATAGCCTTCGCTTTCGTGGTGCCTCGTATAGCCTTCTCTTCTGTGGTGCATCGTATAGCCTTCGCTTCTGTGGTGCCTCGTATAGCCTTCGCTTCTGTGGTGCCTCCTATAGCCTTCGCTTCTGTGGTGCCTCGTATAGCCTTCGCTTCTGTGGTGCCTCGTATAGCCTTCGCTTCTGTGGTGCCTCGTACAGCCTTCGCTTCTGTGGTGCCTCGTATAGACTTCGCTTCTGTGGTGCCTCGTATAGCCTTCGCTTCTGTGATGCCTCCTATAGCCTTCGCTTTCGTGGTGCCTCGTATAGCCTTCTCTTCTGTGGTGCATCGTATAGCCTTCGCTTCTGTGGTGCCTCGTATAGCCTTCGCTTCTATGGTGCCTCGTATAGCCTTCGCTTCTGTGGTGCTTCGTATAGACTTCGCTTCGGTGGTGCCTCCTTTAGCCTTCGCTTCTGATGTGCATAGTGCAGCCTTCGCTTCTGTGGTGCCTCCTATAGCCGTCCCTTCTAATGTGCTTAGTGCAGCCTTCGCTTCAGAGATTCCTCTTGTAGCCTTCCCTTCTGAGGTGCCTAGTGCACCCTTCGCTTCAGAGATTTGAGCAGCCTTCGCTTCAGAGATTCCTCTTGTAGCCATCCCTTCTGAGGTGCATAGTGTAGCCTTCCCTTCTGAGGAGCATAGTGTAGCCTTCCCTTCTGAGGGGCATAGTGTAGCCTTCCCTTCTGAGGGGCATAGTGTAGCCTTCCGTTCTGAGGTGCATAGTGTAGCCTTCCCTTCTGAGGTGCATAGTGTTGCCTTCGCTTCAGTGATATCTCGTGTAGCCTTCGCTTCAGTGGTACCTCGTGTAGCGTTCGCTACAGTGGTGCCTCGTTTAGCGTTCGCTACAGTGACACCTCTTGTATTCGTTAGCGTCGATGGACTTCGCCAGTTGAGAGTCAGCTTTTTATGCTGGTTCGTGGTGCTGTCTGCCCTAGCAACCAGGATACGATGAGCACTGTATTTGGGACAGCGCTGCTGTGAACCACTAGTCGAGAATTTGGGCCCCACGTCCTCAGATGCACGCCTACAGAATCCACTGTGAATCTCTGCAGACACTAAATCATGTCCTAGTTTCTCATTTCCACTCTTCTTCGGTGTGCTACTGCGAACCGCGGGGTCTTTCCTGCTCTTGGTTTTCTTTTCTGGAACGTGTAGAAGTGATTTGAGTTTGCGTGACATAGTATTTGTATCAGAGTGTCTACAGTGCAAGATCTCTTGTGGCTCTGGAGGCGGAAGTTTTACCCTGGTGGCTTCATGTTTGCTGTCAACCCCAGGCCGATCTCCGTGCGGAAGCCGTACCTTGGCGATGGAGGCAACTGGCGTTTCGGTGCCGACGCCCTTCTCGCGCTCAACTTTAGCGCCCTCTTGCTCGCTGTCTCTGCGATCGCCGCATGCACGCAGCCTTTCCGGACTTTCGAGATCATGGGGCTTGAGCCGCTTCTCTGGGCTCCCGCCGTCTTGCGTGTCGAGGCTTAGCAGGTCGATCAGCACACGTTTGGGGCGATAGCTTTTCCTCTGTCCTGGTGGCGGTTTCTTGACGGAAGGTGAGGTGGTGCACTCCAGCAACGCAGTGTAGGCGTCTGGGTGATGGCCTAACGGCAGGTCCGGCTCCTGGACACCAGTGGCTGACCGCACATCCGTTTCACTAGGGGATCCGTACCGGTTCGGCTCAATGCACTCGGTGTACGTATAGGATGGCGGTCTCCATTCGCGGTGGGCGCCGGAGCGTGAACCAAACAGCCGTCGCGGCGTGTATGGAAGGCGCCCAGGCATGAAGGCACGCCAGTAAGGACGCCTCCAGGGTGGACGACCACAAGGGCCATACAATGGTGGCCGCCGGTTACGAAACGGTGGGCGTCCAGTGTAATAGTCCGGTGGCCGGGGGCCACCGGGATACGGCGCACCATATCCTCCGCTGTTCCCGGCTAAGCGTGTCCTCATACCCTGAAACTGTGCCGATTGTGACATAGCTGTCTGCTGGGTGCCGATCGCAGTGCAAACCGGAAAAACCGCCGTTGTCACCGTCGCTGGTATCGCTGCCGATTGTGAGCGGTTCACCTGCACAGAGAATCAGGAAGAAGTTAGCTCTGAAGTAGCAACCATCCAAGGACTCGATGACATTGACCAAGAGTTCAAAACAGGCGGGAATTACCCGCAACTCTTAACGGGACGAACGCGCACTTCAACCAAGCGTCATTACACGGTCGAGTCCTCCTGTGCAGCCTTCTTAACTTTGCTTATCTTTAGCTAATGTGTGCGAATATTTACCTAGAGTAGAGCATGGATAGGCCAGAAAGTTCCATGATGCGAACGATATACAGCAGCAATCGAAATTCCGGCGGGTGCGCCCATACAGGTATCGCCAATTGGCCATTTTCACATGGACGCTGTGCGCATGCGCGCTTCTACTCCTCTACCTTCACCTACGATCCGCTGGTTGAGACGAATCAACCCTTTGTAGCGGGCACGCGCAGACCGTATTGGCGGCAGGCACAAGCGGCAGCCGCAAGTACACGCCTGCCAATCCGCATGCGCAGTTGGCGGCAGGGGTCAAAGCTGGACCCGTGAAGTGGGCCATGCCAGCACTCCAGCACGCCTGGCCAGAAGACAACGCGAGAGGAGAGACGTAAAATCCAGCCAGTTTCGGTTGCAACTACTTCTGCGCATCTGGCGACAGGAGGAGAACCGATGCATAAAATGAATCATTCGTGCACGTGCGCGGAGCCCAAAAAGCTGTGGCGATGGCTGAATTGGTTAGACCACAAAGGAAACGAAACTGCTTAGGTTTCACCTGCAGTGGTTCGAATCCTGCTTAGGCATGATGTTTTTTTTCTTCTGGATATTGTTGTCATGACAAGTATACGATGCTCCAGTTGGTTTTCCTCCGGCCGCTAGGGCAGCAATGGGCGTTGACGTCTCGACTGGCCGGACAATGGTACGTATCGCAAATTTTCTAGATCAAGGCGGTTAAAGCGGTAAGCTCAGCGTGGAGGTGGTTAGAACGTTAAGGTGCTCGAGAGGCGGAAAAGTCGGTGTCGCCATAGTCTAAAGGCCGGCATACATGGGACGTTTTCACGCAGTTCACGCAGCAGAAACTGTCGCGGTGGCACGACGTCCTGCTGGAGATATATGGATCAAAGAAGCCGCCGCGGATCCCTCGACGCGAAAGCATATGCGATCAACAAGTGGCAGACTGAGCGAGTACGTTCTTGAGAGCAGTGATGCTGACCTCTTTGTTAAAAATCACGAATATGCTCATTTCAACACCGCTGTACTAATTTCAGCATCCATAAGGATTTGCGTTCTCGAATGTATCAAGTCGTGTACCTTGAGATACCCGCTCATGCGCGAATACCAGCAGGGCGGTTTTCGATACAATTCATTTCAAGGAGGAAACACAGGCATTTCGATCCAAAAAAGCGAGATTTCATGCTTCACGAAGCGTTTATTATCGCGGTAACATTTCCGTGCCAAACTTATGCGTAGTTCGTCGGCCTTGGCGACCATGTTGGCGGCGGCCGACGCAAGCATTTCTAGTGGTTCTTGTTCGGTGAAGAATTGTTCGGTGCAGTGCTTGCTGTTGTCTCCGATGTAGGGTCACGCTCGCTGCACTGCACTGACAAGGTAAAAGGGAATGAAAGAGATAGAGTAGGGCACGGATCGTGACGTAGCAAAGGCGGAAAGGGAATGGAACCATGCGGCGCAGAAGTGCGCTGGTCTAGCGCGCGTCCCAGGGACCCTCTGCGCGAAGTCACCACCCCAGGCGTGTCGGCGGTTGCGGGCAGGGTAGCTGCGCGCAGAAGAATAGGTCGGAAAAGGCGAAGAAGGATGTGCCGCGAAGCGGCAGCGGGCATATGATGCGCGCAAGGAGAAAAGAGAGGTATGCCACGAAGCGGCAGCGGGCATAAAATGCGCGCAAAGTAAAAAGGAAAAGAAAGGTATGCCGCGAAGCGTCAGCGGGCATAAAATGCGCGCTAAGGGAAAAGGAAGAGAGAGGTATGCCGGTTGTGTTTCAACACCCCCCCCCCCCCCTAACTCTCTTTGTGTGTTCCCGCCACACCTGTGTCCACTTAGGCCATGCCCAGAGGCAGTGCGTCGTTCTGCGAAAGTGGTCTTTCTTCATGCACGCGCTCCCATGCAACCTCCTGACAGGTGGAACCGAACACGAGGGACGCATTCGATTCCTGGATTCTACGTACCACCACTTCTGCCTAACTGCCACGACGTGTTTTCCGGAGTTCTCCTTCAACGGCACCCAAGTATTGACCCTGCGATATTGTGTGTGCATCTGTCAGGGTGACATGTCTCAACGCCAGCTGCCACCTGCGGAGACGAGCGTCTGCCAAGCGCCTGCCATTCAACCCGTCCTCGCTCTTTTGTCAACCGCGGGGTGACGCCACGGCAGGTGTTCGCCTTTGGGGCATTTCCTTGGAACAAGATATGGAATCCTCCTGGCCGGAAACGACTAGACCGACAACATGCGCTTCTGGACACTTCCCATATCCAAGGGCCTCAGCAGATGAAGCAAGGTGACGACGATGCAGGTGTTCGCCCTTGGCGTTTCCTCGAAGCAAGACATGGAATCCACCTGGCCTGACGGGCCACTTCCGAGTATCCAGGGGCCTCAGCCGAGGAAGACGACGAAGCGGTGAACGACCTTGGAGCACCCGGACGAAGTCCCTCCGATTGGTCGGAAAAAGGCGGGAAGATCTCGGGACGGTCTATTTAAAGCGCTCGACACGTTCATCGGAGAGCGATTCTCGGAGCGACTCCCTGAGCGATTCCCTCAACGTTTCCCTGAGACTTCTCAGTTTTTACTTTGTTTGTCTTTTTTGTAAATAATCATGTAAATATGTAAATACAGTTTTTTCCTTCACTTCCCCTACTCCCCGTCTCCGGCCCACCTTCCTTCCTCCTTCGGCACTGCGGCGGTGCTCCTGGACCCGATGCCTGGTGGGACACGCTACTAGCCCGGCAAAACATATCAACTGGTGGCAGCGGTGGGATGTTGGTACCTCGAAACATATCAACTGGTTGGCAGCGGCGGGATCGTCCACGCTTGGTCCTGGCTTCTGCAGTGGTGAGCGCTTGACTTTCTTTAAGAATCTGCCAGGCTGATAACTCTGGAATTTTATCAGTACCTGTAGACTAATCTTCTGCACGTGATCGCTAAAGCATTTCACGTAGCAGCTTATTGTTGAAAGTCCTCGTTCGGAAGTTGCCATGGATTTGAGCAAACTAAAGGAGCCAGATTCGATTTTGCTGTGTGAAGAGCTGGGTATTGAGGTCAGGAAAAGTCACCGAAAGCCACAGCTGATTGAGGCTATTAGGGAATGTGGTGCTGAGGGTGACGGAATTATGGAGACCTGGGAGGTCATTCAGGAGGGAATCAGGAAGGCTAACGAGGAGGCAGTGAGGGTTGAAAAAGAACGCAAGGAGGAGGCCGTCAGGGTTGAAAAAGAATGCATTTACCGCAAAGAAGCCGCTAAGGAGGAGGCTGACAGGTTAGACAAAGAACTTGCTCTAAAGCGTTTAGAGTTGGAACAAATTTTAGAGGCGAAGCGCGCCAAGAGGAATTCGATATTAAATCAGGAGGTTTCGGCGCGAAGTGAAATTAAAATCGAAGTTCTTCTGCAGGCTTCCAAAGTAACCCGGGTTCGACGCATGGCTAATTCGGAGGAAGATAGTCGGGCGCGCTTTCCTGTGAACGAGAGAGCCTCGGGCTCCGCGATAAACGCGTCGTCGATTACCCCTCCCCCAGTCAAAAAGGAAGGCTCTAGCAGCACAAACGAAAAGGCTACGAAGGAAAAGGCTTTTAAACCTATAAAGCCGATCGTCTGTTTCCGGTGCCGAGAGCCCGGACACCTTGCGATCGGCTGCCGTAAGCCAAGGGTTGCCTTTGCGTTGCCAGACAATGGGGACCGCAACTTGCAACTCTTGCAGCCTTCTGTCCGGGAATTAACAGTAGCCGGTAAACTGCGCAATGTTCTCCGCGACTCGGCTGCCACCATCGACGTTGTCGACGGTGCAAATATGAAGCCTGAAGATTTAACAGGCGAGTATGCCTGTATAAGGGAAATAGCAAACGAAACCAGCGTGTCTTTGCCCATTGCTGCGTCGCGATCGAGAGCCCACTCGGGGTGCGTCTGACCGAGGCAGCCGTCTCCCAAAACCTGCCTAAGCAGCATCCCTCGATTTTCTCAAATCGCTCGGATATGCTGCCCAAAGAAAAGGGCCTTTGTTTTGGAGATAACGCTGCGCAGGTCCTTACCACTTCGAAGGCTCGTGAATTCGCAGCGCCAGCAGAGCACATAGTTGAAGAGGGCAAACCTGACAGCGACTGTGGAGCTCCAAGCCAGAGCGCGGCGTTAGCTGAAAAGCGCGATGCCGCGCAGATTGCCCTTGCAACCCAGAAAGGCGTAGGCGCAGCGCAAAAATGTAGTCCTCCAGAAAGCAGTCGCACGCTGAAAGCGGCAACTGCAAGTTCTATTCTAAGCGAGGAATGCGCCTCAGCGCTGCCTCGAAACAATGATCAGTTAAACGATGAGGGAACGACAGCCGCTCGCGACCGAAGACGCGAAAATGAGTTATGCTCCACAGAAACCAGCGTGTCTTTGCCCGTTGCCCGCGTCGCGATCGAGAGCCCGCTCGCGGTGCATCTGACCGAGGCAGCCGTCTCCCAAAACCTGCCTAAGCAGCATCCCTCGATTTTCTCAAATCGCTTGGATATGCTGCCCAAAGAAAAAGTCCTTTGTTTTGGAGATAACGATGCGCAGGTCCTTACCATTTCGAAGGCTCGTGAGGTCGCAGCGCCAGCAGAGCACGTAGTTGAAGAGGGCAAACCTGAACCTCTAAGCCTGATAAATTCTCACGGTGAGGAGCTGGAGCACGCTTTGTTACACACTGACGATGAGACGAACGCCGGCGACTTAAACCGTGACGGCTCCGCGTTACCTGATGACGAGCCAGCCCAGGACTTACTCACTTGTAGCACAGGGGTAAAGAGTACCGACAGTAGTGCAGGCTATAGTGAGTCTTCCGAAGCAGGCGCAAGTGATGAGCTGGGGCTAGGTGAGGAACTAAATACGAATCTAGTGTTGCCCCACTCAGATGGCTTTCTCGAACTCCTTCGTGTGGACAGAGAAATGTTCACCCCTGAGCAAGAGAAAGACCAATCTCTAAGCAACTTGAGTCACCAAAGTGACATAGGTGTGTCACGGAAGAACATACCTTTCCAGCTCCGTTCTGGCCTGCTGTACCGCCAGTATAAGGATAGGAAAGGTATCCAACACGACCAACTTACTGCCCGCGTCGCGATCGAGAGCCCGCTCGAGCTGCGTCTGACCGAGGCAGCCGTCTCCCAAAACCTGCCTATGCAGCATCCCTCGATTTTCTCAAATCGCTCGGATATGCTGCCCAAAGAAAAAGGCCTTAGTTTAGGAGATAATGCTGCACAGGTCCTCACCATTTCGAAGGCTCGAAAATTCGCAGCGCCAGCAGAGCACGCGGGTGAAGAGGGCAAACATGACCCTGTAAGCCTGATAAATTCTCACGGTGGTGAGCTAGAGCAGGCACTTTTACAAACTGACGACGAGGCGGACGCCGGAGACTTAACCCGTGACAGTTCCGTGATTCCTAGTGGCGCGCCAGGCCAATCAAGAGCGCAGGTTTCCACGGAGCGGCAGCGCACAGAGGTGGCCAAACGGGAAGAGTTAATTAAGGGGAAAGTGCGGCTCTTGTAGACTGCTCGACTAAAATCCGAACCGCGTAGCCACCCCAATTTGGCACCTCGGTGCTCAAGGGTTCGCACCCGCCCCGTGGGAACACAAGCCAAGAGAACGCCACGCGCGAACCCAATCCGAGAAAGACGGATACGCTGGCACGGCATTCGCACTCGTTCGTTCCCTTCTCGCGTTCTGCTTTCTGAGCGTCAGCCAAACTTCAGAACCGCGAGACTTGGACGAGGAACAGTTAAGGGTCCGAAGCTGAAATTCCTAGCCTTGTGTCATGTTGCACCTGCTAGAGCAGCTATCGGACCACGGCCGCGCAGGGGGCGGCTGAAGAATAGGAACCAGTAAATTCCTCTAATCGTAACGCTGTTTCTGGACGGTTTCGAGGAATAATCCTGTTCAGTTTATTGCTTGTTTCTCTTTGTTCATTTAACTCTCCTGTACAGAAAGGCAAGCTGAAATTCCTAGCATTATGTCAATGTCTCATCTGCTAAAGCAGCTGTCGGACCGCGGCCGCGAAAGGAGCGGCTGAAGAATTGGAATCAGTACATTCCTTGAGTCGCAACGCTCTTGTTGGGCGGATAAGAGGAATAATCTCGTCTTGAGTTTAATGCTTGTTTTTTTTTGTCTTTTGTTCATTACAATCTCTTATGCGAAATGGGAGCGAAACTTCGGAGCTTGGCGTTGCGGGAACATTCATCTCACATGCGGTGCTGAAAAGGGCGAGAAAATGGCAACGCTGATGGCCTCAGCCGAAGCTTTCCCGTGTAATGCCCTTTCCTGACTCCCCAGACGTTAATCCGCTATGCAAATTTGTATTTTCTTTTTTTTTTTGCTTTAGCGGGAATAATTTTTTGTGTCCGTTTTGTATGTGTGTTCAGCAGTTCCACCTTCCCTTTATGCTCTCACGGGAGGTGGCTTTCTGCGACACAAACCGTGCTAGGGCACCCCCACCCAAAATTTTAGGAAATTTTTTCCTTTTGGCTAAACAAGTTCTGTGTATTCTGGTTTGGTCAAACTTGGAAACTTTCGGAGGAGGACGTAGATTTCACGCGACAGCTCATTTACTCGAAGGAGGATTTCTTGACCGCAGACAGCTTGGCAGGTCCTAAAGTTGGTTTGGCGCTTTCTGCCTGTTGGGCTTTGTACCTTGCTGGTTGCGACCGTTACAGTTGTCAACGAAGCAAGAAGAACCTTTGCGCCCAGCTGTGACCAAAAGCCGAACGGACACAACTCCAGGTCTCTGCGCGCAGCAGCGTTGGCTGCAACCACTGCGAGACCTCTTCGGGCGGCGGACGTGCTGTTGTGATTCTACCCCCCCCCCAACTCTCTTTGTGTGTTCCCGTCACACCTGTGTCCACTTAGGCCATGCCCGGAGGCAGTGCGTCGTTCTGCGAAAGTGGTCCTTCTTCATGCACGCGCTCCCATGCAACCTCCTGACAGGTGGAACCGAACACGAGGGACGCATTCGACTCCTGGATTCTACGTACCACCACTTCTGCCTAACTGCCACGACGTGTTTTCCGGAGTTCTCCTTCAACGGCACCCAAGTATTGACCCTGCGACATTGTGTGTGCATCTGTCAGGGTGACATGTCTCAACGCCAGCTGCCACCTGCGGAGACGAGCGTCTGCCAAGCGCATGCCATTCAACCCGTCCTCGCTCTTTTGTCAACCGCGGGGTGACGCCGCGGCAGGTGTTCGCCTTTGAGGCATTTCCTTGGAACAAGATATGGAATCCACCTGGCCGGAAACGAATAGACCGACAACATGCTCTTCTGGACACTTCCCATATCCAAGGGCCTCAGCAGATGAAGCAAGGTGACGACGATGCAGGTCTTCGCCCTTGGCGTTTCCTCGAAACAAGACATAGAATCCACCTGGCCTGACGGGCCACTTCCGAGTATCCAGGGGCCTCAGCCGAGGAAGACGACGAAGCGGTGAACGACCTTGGAGCACCCGGACGAAGTCCATCCGATTGGTCCGAAAAAGGCGGGAAGATCTCGGGAGGGTCTATTTAAAGCGCTCGACACGTTCATCGGAGAGCGATTCTCGGAGCGACTCCCTGAGCGATTTCCTCAACGTTTCCCTGAGACTTCTCAGTTTTTACTTTGTTTGTCTTTTTTGTAAATAATCATGTAAATATGTAAATACAGTTTTTTCCTTCACTTCCCCTACTCCCCGTCTCCGGCCCACCTTCCTTCCTCCTTCGGCACTGCGGCGGTGCTCCTGGACCCGATGCCTGGTGGGACACGCTACTAGCCCGGCAAAACATATCAACTGGTGGCAGCGGTGGGATGCTGCTACCTCGAAACATATCACCGCGAAGCGGCAGCGGGCATAAAATCCGCGCTAAGAGAAAAGGAAAGAGAGGTATGCCGCGAAGCGGCTGCGGGCATGAAATGTGCGCTAAAAGATCGGTGGGGCGCTAATGCGGCACGGCGAAAGAGCGGGATAGCAGGGGCAGCGAGACACGAGCCGGAGTGTGGCGGTGGCGGCAGTGTCGGAGGAGTCCGGGGCAACCCCGCCGTGAACACGACAACGCAGACTACCGCCCTTAGATAGCGAAGCACGTGTCCAACCTGCCCCGTGTTTGCCGACAACTGCGGCCAACCCAAGAGAGCACACACCGCCACGAGGACACCCACAGAATCGCCGAAAAGCGCAGCGCCCACGGACGAAGAGAGTCGAAAGGAAGGAGGTGGCTCGTTCAAAATTTTGAGCGGCCGGAGAGATAAGCGGGCTATAAGAGCGAGCTGCGTAGTTAGCGAGCACTGAGGCGCGCAAATAGGGTAGTCATGCGGGTAGAGACCTCGCATGTGGCTTACCGCGTGTGCGGTGTGCGGTTAGCGGGCAATGGAATTGCGCGCAGTGGGGTTAGGCTGCCAAGGAGGCGAGCCAAAAGAAGAGAGCGCACGGGAGCGATAGACTCCCTGAGAGAGAGAGAACGCGGGCGGCGACGCGGCCCGGCGAAAGGACCGGGAGGCGCAGGGGCAGCGCGGCGACGACGGAGCAAGCGGTGGCGGCAGAAGAGGAAGAGTCCGGGGCGGCCACCCCGACGGACACGACAGCGGAGACTACCGCTCTCAGATAGCGATGTACGAGCCCGACCCGCCCCGTGTGGGCCTACGACTGCGGCCAACTCCGCGACATGCGCGCAGCCCAAGAGCAACGCGGAGAGTGCGCCGGGACGGCGCCGCGAGCGCGAGGGAAACCAGGAATTCATGAGGTATAGACCTCTTGCATTGCCCAGGGGGCGCTGCGAAAATGGTGCTAAAGAGCGCCCTCTGCCCTCGGCTGGGTAGTACCGGGCTCAGGCGTCTGCTTCGGAAAGCGCGTTGGCAGTACGGACCCGCGACTGTCGCTTGTGCTTTGCCATGGCCTACAGCGAATATCGGGCGCCGAAGATTTTTTCAGGGCTGGCACGCTGTGTAAAGGGAAGAAATTATGCAACGCCAAGTACGTGTACTCTGTTCAAGAAATAAGCGGCGAAGTTTCAGCGCGGTGTCATTCGCAAGTGAAGAGAGTCGCGTACGAAGTTGAACTTCATATAAGGTCTGCACGCTTCGAGATTCAAGCGCACCAACGCGATGAAATACTTGCAATATATGAATTCGCAGCAGCGCTAAACAGACATGTATACGGGACTGCTCGATCGCACGACGGTACACGCCGCGCCAGCACCGGTCTTTCAGCATGCCACGAAACTGTGGGCCTCCTGCAGTCTTTGCTGACTGCATCTCGCTAAACAAGTAGTCATGCCTGCTTTGTAGTAGCCGCCTTCTGTTCCTTCAGCAAGTGCTAACATAATGCAATGCATATATGAGCTCGCAGCCGAATAACGCTGCAGCGCGAGCTCGTGCGCTGCGCGCTTGATGTCGTTTTCTTGCTGTATTAACACGTTTTACCGGGCTAGTTGGTTAAGCATCTTGAATAAACAGCGCGAACGAAGACGAGCACAAAAGACAAGCGCTGTGTCGTCCGTTTTCTTGTCTTTTGTGCTCGTCTTCGTTCGCGCTGTTTATTCAAGATTCTTGATGTAGCTTTTCATCCTTAAAACGACCTCGCTCGAACACGTTCGCTGTTATCAGTGATTCCGCGCTGCCACATACGTGCTGGTTTGAGGTAGACAATGTGCACATTTCACTCTCGACGCTGGGCTGCTCGTAGTGCGCAGCGAATTCGCACCCCCCCGCCCCCCCCCCCCCCCCCCCATTTGTGGTCATTTGCACGCACCTGGCCACCTCACCACGTTGCACCGGTCGAATCGTCAATTGTCTCAGTGGCCGCGGGTCTCTAGTCGTGAACCACCAGCATGCCTGCTGATATGCCGATTTGCCTTAATAGTGATTATCTGAAGAGAGATGTTGACATGACATAATTATACCATGCATTTTTTTTTGTGCTCTTTGCTGTGTTGTGCATTCCCTTGATATGATCTCTGAATTATGCTGTTCGTTTCTCACCTTTTGCTGCTTGCTCTGTTGCGCATTCCCTACTGTTTGGTGATTGTCATGGTACACTTTTTGCTGCTTTGCTGCTTGATTGGTCCTATATAGGGATGTACTAGACAAGTTGTGTTGTAGAATGCATAAATTCTCATTCTACGCCTGCATATGCGGCTGCTCGCTAAATATACATTTTTTGAGAGAGGTAAGCGCCGAAAGAAGACGAACACAAGGAGGATGAGGCCGGCTGTAGACCGCGGGGAAGATTGTAGGTACATATGAGGGATGACTGGTATTGTTTTGCTCGTTACCCACAAAGTGGCTTGCATATGCTGGTGTTTGGCACTGCATCCCACGGTTTGCCGTCCGGACTGCATGTGCAAAAAGAATGAATTTCAGCAACGTGGATAACCAAACAAACATCAAGGGAGGCGAAGCAGCCAGCACAACGCGAAGGTTCGCTTACTCAGTGCGTCGAACTGCAGCTATCCAGCGCGCCCGGCGCTCCGCTTCGTGAGACCTTGAAGGAAAACGGTGGAATTCGATATTGGGATTCAGACCTTCTTGCTCGTGGCAGCCCACGACGCAGCAGTAACGACGGTGATGCTTTTTCGAGACTGAGCGAGGCCTCTCGGGCGGATCGGCGTCGCCGATTCCTTCTGCTGCCTGCATTTCGTCCTAAGGCACACGGAGCGTCGGTTTTCTAAAAACTAAGCCACGGCCGGGCCGCGGCGTGGTTGGTCACAAGTGACGAGCCTTGTCGCACTCACAACAGAGCAGAAAAACGTGCGAATCCAAGCAAAACGCAGGCTAGAAAGGTACGCCGCCACAGCCAGCGCTCACTACTACCCAACCTGGTACTACCCAGCCAGCTTTTCCTTGCTGCCACCAGGCGCCGCCACGTTACCTCAAACTCCAGCGCAAGAGGCCTATAGAAGCGGACCAGGGTGGCGGGCTGAGAGAAAGCGGAAGAAGGCAGCATGAGAGAGGCCGTTGGGCGAAAGAGTATAGCAGGCACACGAAGTGCGTGCGGGAGCAAGCATGCACTCAAACTGGAAAGGCGCACTTTCTGCGCTGCTATTGGCCGCGTCAGCAAACGATTCCGGTCTCGCGTGATGCAGCTCTCAAAACAAGTGGCGCGTGCAGATGGGCGGCAGCGGGCGTGCAGCGGCAGCGGGTATGCACGCAGCTCGCCGCAGTATTCCGGCCATCGGCACCATCGGGACGTTACAATTGGTGCACGCAGTGTAAGCAGTAAGCCGCACCCATTGCTGAAGTACCAAGCGCGTGCTCTTCTTTTCACAAAGCCCTTCTGCAGTAAACCAAATAGCGACATTCCGAGACGTTTCTGATTGCTTAGAGGCTGTACAGGCTTGCGCGCATTACTGATACACGGCTTTAGGGCTGAGTGCAGACCATTCAACGCGGAGATTAATAGAATATTTGACTTCATACAACTGTATGAAGTCAAATATTGAGTAGAAATTTTTGAGTACGAACTACATAACGTCTGAAATGTTGCAAACAACCTTTCAGTTGTTTACACGCTGCTTACAGCTGCACAGCCTTCGGGAGGGTAGTTTTGCATGACGCGAACGCGCAGACACGTAAGAAAACAGTGAAAACATAGCCGCGCTCATTAGTTGTCCACTGGCATGCATCAAAGGCACCTAGATTAGAGAAGGCCTGCTCGCTGCTCCTCCTCTCCACAGGGGCCAACGTCACACTAGATGGCCGACCGCGAAAGGCTTCGCCGCGAACGGTGTTAAGACTTCAGTGATACGCAGGCGGATGCAACACTGGAGCATGGCACCCGAGAGGCAATGTAGGTGGATATTGCCACTATCTCTTGCTGTGGTTAGGTTAGGCAGCGAACGTGCTGAATTTTCTCTTTTCCTATTTCTCAACTCTCCAGCACACGACGTCAAGCAGTTTTCTCCTTTCTTGTGCGCGTTGAAACCATGATGTGGTGCTAAAGTAAAGCACACTCATTTTGTAACTGCAGCAACATAGGCCGATGCTGTGTGTGTGTAGGTGCCGGGGAAATTACGATGGTGGACCAAAAGTTAGGGTGTTTGGTTTTGCTAGGGATGAAGCCCGCAGGAAACTTGCGTGATAGCAGTTGCTGGCAAGGATTTTACGCCAGCCACGTACTGGAAGGTTAATAACTGAAATTCAACCCCTTATGATAGCTTATATTATGGACAACAAAACCCTACACTAAACAAAACCATCTTGTAAAGTAAAAAATTGTTAGTGTTTTCCAGAGAACTGAACGGCATTACAATTAAGCTTCCTCGTAGAGTTATGCGAGCTCCATTTCTATGGGCAAGTTCTCGCATCATGATAAACAAACGGGAAGAACCATACAGCCCAAGCGCGATGGTGTTCAACTTCAAAAGGACGCAGTGCCTTCGGTGTTCCCGAATTGTCCATCGTACTTTTCTTCTACGCCTTCAAGTCGCGGGTACACAGCACGAAACAGCACGTCGGGAAAATAACGCTTTCTAGGAAGCCATCAACAATTCCATAAAAGCTACCGAGGAAGAAAAACGCATAAATTCAGTGTCATCGTTTCAAGTCACGGTCACTGCGAACGAGCTTCATCATGTTTCTTGGTTTAGAAACTAAGCCGTCTCTATATGTGAAATTTCCTGTCACAGTCCATCCGGATGTGACAAATCTGTGACTATAGGCATGGTGGGAGTGCACTCACTACCATTGAAATTGAAGAATGACGCCATTTAGGACAGCAGTCAGAAGAAGGCAGCTGCCAGGAAGGTTAAAAAAGTGAAGGAAATGAAATCTTAATGCAAAGCACCGAGATCAATAAAATGTTCACACAGTCTTCATGTTACTGTTTTCCACGACTTCATTCACATTGTTTATTTCGACGTTTAACACCCCATCCGCTTTCGAAAGTGGCAAAAACGTACGCATATTTAAAAGGAGCAGAATGCATGAGATGCGGCTAGATCCTGCATTTCAAACATTCTACTGCATTTTTCTACTATGCTGCCTAGGAAATAATATTTTAGCGTCAATATGAACTAACTGCAATGAGCTGAAGTAGAAGAACTACAGAACTGCAAAGCTTTGTCACCAGTATCGTCATGAAATTGTAAAATAAAGCACTCAGCTGCAGCACGAAGTGCATCGCGAGGATCACAAAACAAAGCAGAAATTATAAATTAACGCGTAAGATATACAGCAAAATCAAGCAAGTGGTTAACAAGCTGTTCTTCAGTCGCTAATTCCCGTTCATTGGATCATTACTACAGCCAATGTGCTTCGTATAGAAAAATAATGCGCTGAAAACTGCCGGCGAACCCTGGCAGCCGTGAGCGCAGCACGGACAACTAGCGTGACGTCACGGAGCAAGCGGAGAGGCCTTGAGTAGTCTAGGAGGCTTTGAATGCATAGGCTGAATGCCCCCATTTCCCTCTCGAGAACGTATATCAACTGTACGCCCCGCGGAGGCGGATTGCGCCTGCGGCATTCACGTGCACGTGTTTGAAGCCAGTTCTTGTGTCGGAGACGAAACATCGCACCCTCCCCAGAAGGGACCGCATCTCATGAAAAATTTCGCCTCTTGGGGGAAAGCAGAGAGGGGGGGGGGTCTGTTTGTTGGAGTAGTAATCGCAAAGAAAAACCGATTGACCTGCATTGCGCCCTTACTGCATTTTACTGCATTCGATTGGTGTCGGCTTCTTTAAAAGAACAGCGGATAAATAAAAGTTAACGATAGATTACCGCAAATGACAAAGACGTTACACTTTCACTGGAAACGGAGCTTACATACCTTAGAAAAGACCGAAAAATACCGACGCAGGCGTTGCAACCACCGGCAGATTTCCCAAGTTAACCGTATATGATGTGATGAAGTAAACGCACATGATGCGGCAAAGAAATCTTTATAACCGAGTGCGGAGCAAAGCAGCCACTTGGACGCTTTAAGGGCTTCTGAGAGAGCACTGTGAAGGTTACTGCTGAACACAACGCCAGCAAAAAAAAATATCCAGAGATCAACAAAAAAAAACTGCTTATGTGCGGGATGGGCCCCGGTTGTATCGTTTACGCGTAATATTTGTGCGTAAATTTCTTGTGCGTAAATTTGTGCGTGCGTGCGTGCGTGCGCACGCACGCACGCAACACACACACAACACAACACAACACAACACAACACACAACACAACACAACACAACACAACACAACACACACACACACACACACACACACACACACACACACACACACACACACACACACACACACACACACACACACACACACACACACACCGGATTTTCTCGTAATTGGACAGCCGGACAAAAGCAGTACATATGCGGACCGGCATATGTCTCAGTACTGCTGGCGCGTGGCGACAGTCAGTGGCGTAGTCCGCGCGCGACGCGCGGACTACGCTACTTCCTTCCCATGGGTGGCAGCTCCCACTACCACGCCCGATAAGCTGGAGCTCGATCGCCTCCACATGCGATTGTCGAGAGCTTCGACGACCGGTGAGCGGAAACACTGCAAGCTACAAAAAAAAAGAATGCACATGCGATCATGTCAGGTTACGCCACAAATCTGAATTGGCAGCACTGGCTATACATTTCGATGCTAGGATATTCTTGAAAAACACTGTAGCGGAGGAAAAGACGAAAACACAAAGAACAGAAACGGACATCATGAGCGCTACAATTTTTTTTTCAAGACTATCACCCAAAAAGCATACAAAGCCACACTACTAGAATAATCGCCGTACCATCGCGTCTTCGAATTGTACTTCGCCGTCGCTTGCTCAAGTTCTGCGTGGGTGAGAGATCTTTAGAGTGAGGTTACCGTATATTGCCCATTTTAGGGTGACTGTTTTTTTTTTATTGACCCTCCAAAAGGGGGGGGGGGGGGGAGGTAGACGTATGAACGGAGTCGACCTATACACGAACTCGTAAAGCCGACCTATGTCCGGGGTAAAAAGTAGTTTCCACCGAGCGGCGGATAACACCACGCCCCGTGCACGCAAATTACGCAGCTGTGATCCGACACTGTGCAGAAGGAATATGCACAGGAATGCACAGCTGAAAGCAATAAACGTGCAGAGCCAGCGTTCAGAGACAAAAAGAGATAACCGGCAATAAAACGGCACCGTCGTGTGCAGGCGGACTGACAGTATAGCGGCAGACAGAACAGCCAACGGTGGGGCAGTTTGATTCCGGCACCAAAGGTTACCGGAAGTACACTCTATGGCCGCGCCAATATTGCCAATCCTGTCTTCCGCGCACCCGCGTGCATGCTGGTGGTATGGCGGAGTAGGCAGGGCATATTATGCGAGCAAAAGCTTTTTTTTCTATAAACCAGAGCAGTAAATAAAGGGTGCGCAAAGTACAGAAATCGAACAATCAAAAGTTTACTTTGCAAGTAATTCGTAGAGCACACTGAGTATGCAGGCGGAAATCTACAATTCGTGCGAGAGTTGTGAGAGGGGTTCCAATTATAAACAGTGCTGTAAAAGCAATCAAGGAAAAACAAAATTAACATAACGAAGAACTTTAGGGAGCCGCGTCAGCAGCTATACATTAATCAAAATACACTGTTTTAGTGTCCTAAAAAACTCCCGGTAGTTACTTGTGCTTGCAACGGGCTGCGGCAGTGCATTCCAATTCTTAATGGCAGCACTTGTAATGAACAAGCGACATAGTTATTTGGAATGCACGATGCCTATAGAGCAGCTGTAGACGAGCCAGTAGATTAAGTAGCGCTACGTTGCAGGAACGTTGCGTTACGGCAAATTACGATATGCATCAGCATATTAAACGTTAAATTGGTAAGGAAATATTCTGCGTTTTTATCTACATTTAGAATGTTAAAGGGATACTGAGGCGGTTTTCGAGTAAGCTAATTTTTTTGCGTTTTTAAGTAGTGTCATTGCTGATCACGTCTGTGAAATTATTTTTTTCGATTTTGGCAATAACAGTGGCGCAATCACCAATTGAAAGCGCGTTGTTTAAATCTCCCGCGCTCCGCGCAAGCGCAAGAGAGGAGAACAGCGGAGAGGGAAACCTCGTCCATGTCAGCCAACGTGACGTCACGTTGAGGAGCCGGGGATACTTCGGCGCATCCGAGCGAGCTTTCAGCGTGCGCTGTTTCTCGAACTGCACGCGTTGTTCCTCGTACTGCGTGCGTTGTGACGTACAAAGCGTGTCAGCCGACCTTGAGAATCAGGTTCAACACGAGGTACTGCTCTGCGTTCGTGTCCACGAACAACTACGGCCGCGACTGTGTCGTCTTCCACTGTTTTCCACAAGATCACAAACTCGCAGCGCGGGCGCTCGCTGCTGTGACGAGGGAGAATTAAAGCGGACCAAAGCAAGCGTAGTCTGCTCGAAGCACTTTCGTCAGAGCGGCTACATGCAGAGCTTGTCTTTACGTGATCTCTAGAGATTTCTGTCAAAAACGCACGGCTGAACCATTACACAGTTCTTTCGATTTTATCGCCTATGAGATGCGTGCCACCATTGCCAAGAAGCGCCTCTTCTAAATGTAGAAACATGCTCACTTAGCCCCTGCAGAAACCTTATACCGGGTGTTTTTTTTAGAAGGTCCAAAATTTAAAAAAAAAACGTAAATTGCTTTAGATTTATTTTAGCACTGGGGCTATGCTGGAGGCTACGGCGGGCGCCAGGCAAGAGGAAAACTCCTTTAATTAATTCGCTGATTAACTAAATATGTTAACAAACTTTTCTAATTTTTATTTTATGGGTTATGTTGTATTCGCAGAATTGGAGATCGTCCTCCAAACAGTCCAGCCGAGTAAAAAAAAAAACTTTAATTAAAAATTTTTCACGAACGTTACGAGGCGCGAAAAAGTCACCCTGGTAGGCATCTTCACACCGTAACTGAGCGGCGGTAAGCGCCTCTGACGTAGTTCGCTCCGCCCTGCGCTTTCCGTCACACGGCTGGTATCACCTGAAGCCTGGACGGGCGGCCTGCGCTATTACTGCTTGTTTCGCTTCGCTTCGCGGCCTCACGGAGTGCCGCGTTGGAACAAAAACGCATTGACACAAAGCGCAGGGCGGAGCGAACTACGTCACAGGTGCTCACAGACGCTGTGCTACAGTGTGAAGCTGCCTACCAGGGTGACTTTTTCTCGCTGCGTGACGCGCGCAAAAAATTTTTTCATGAAATTTTTTTTTCTTGGCTGGACTGTTTGGAAGACGATCTCCAATTCTGCTAATCCAACATATCCCCTATAATAAAAATTAATTAACGTATTCAGTTAATCAGCGAACTAATTAAAGTAGTTTGCCTCTTACCTGGCGTCCGCCGTAGCCCTCAGTATAGCCCCAGGGTTAAAATAAATCTAAAGTAATTTACCTTTCTTTAAAAATTTTGGACCTAAAAAAAAACCCGGTAGAGGCTCAAGCATGTGTCGTTCTCCTAAGCTTAGGTGCGGCCAGACCACCAGAGGCGTGCTCAGCAAGGCTCGGTTAGTGATTTTATAGTCGGTTCGACGTGTCCAAGCAAGCAAGCAAGCAAAGCACAATAAAGCAAGCAAGCATCGAAGCTCTTCATATACGGTATCTCGTTTAATCGTAGCTAAGCGATCAAAATGAAAGCGTTCGACTAATCTGCCGCGGTGGCTCAGTGGTTACGGCGCTCGGCTGCTGACCCGACAGACGCGGGTTCGATTCCGGCCGCGGCGGCTGAATTTCTTGAAGGCGAAATTCTTGAGGCCCGTGTGCTGTGCGATGTCAGTGCACTTTAAAGAACCCCAGGTGGTCGAAATTTCCGGAGCCCTTCACTGCGGCGTCTCTAATAGCGTCAGTGGCTTCGGGACGTTAAACCCCAATAAACCAACCAAAGCGTTCGACAGCGTTCGACGTTCTGATTTCGGATGCAAATTTGAGAGAAATGAATGCCAACCAAGTTTTTGGAAAAAAACACGTTTCGCAACCTTATTCGGTATCTTCATCAAGTTGCGGCAGCGGACGAGTTGCAGTTAGCTTGGCTTTTAAACACATATAGTTGGCCACCACTTCACTGAACCTAAACTGCAGAGCTAAGAAGGGCGAACGCTTCCGAGGGAGCGATTAATATTTTCTGGCATCTGCTGAACGCGCCACGAGTGAAGCAGCAGCCTTATGCGGGTGTTTGGCTTGGTTTCCAGCACACAATGATTGCGTAACTATGCTGTGGTCACATGCCTCGCAGTGCCTGGCCACTGCGCTTCGCTCATTTTGACATCAACTTTGTGCTGCTTCATTGTTTCCTTGAAGTACTTTCTCCAACCTACAACGCTGGGTACTGAGAACAGAATTTTTTTTGCACACAGCGATTTGGGCCTTTTCTTTAGGCTGACGCTCTTTCGGGCGAGCCAGGAGGCGTCCGGTGGCGGTAATTATCTTGAGTATTGTTCCCATCCCTTCCTTTCCGAGAATACGAGCCGAGGTTGTACTGGCACCTTTTACGGATGGTCTGCATACGCGTCTTTCGCAATGGCGTATGCTTGTGCTAGGCGTAGAATTTCTTGCTCGCGTCTTTTTTCGTTTCAGGTGATACTTGGAATTAACAAATTGTAGTATCTTTTTGTTTGGAGGTCAGTAAAAAATTAGTCGCCATATTCGCTTTTACAACACCACGGAAAGCTTCGATCTGCACTCAACGCAGCGCCGGATCCGCATCGGCAGCTTCTCCAGTCCTCAAAGTGTCGTCACGACCTCTCTTGACCAATCACGGGCGGAGGCGCGCCGCATGGTGTGCCCCGCGGCACAGGCCGCATATTTCTGCTAAAAAAGGCAATTAGCGCTTGTTTTTTGCCCAATTTGGATGCGATATTCCAGTATACAGCATGAAAAACTATAGGACGGCGCTGCCAGCCAGATTTTCAAAAAAAGTGCTTCAGTCTCCCTTTAAGTAGCGGAAACAGTCTCCTTTGCACAAAAATACGAGTATGTTGTTAGTGGCTATTTATTAATAAAAATAACAATGGAAGGAACAGATGTTGGTAGCCGCGGCATCGGCCATCGAAACCTGAAGCACCTGAGCTGCGGCTAGCAGGAATAAAGGAGAGGGAGGGAGAGAGAGGGAAAAGGGGAGCGAGAGTAAGAGAGCATAGAATCAGGCGGCAATATACACTATGTACACAAACAAGATATAAAAATGCATGTGGAGTGCTGCGCCACGCATGGTTGCCAGCAGTACTGGGTGCGCGGGTGTGCAAATTGCATGATGGGGGGGGGGGGGGGGGGAATAGAGAGATACACGGCCGGTGGCGGCTTAAGACTATTATGCGCAAAGCAGTACTTTGGGCGACCTGTAATCGTTTAAATGTGGAACGATGCGGTAAGCCGTACGCAGCAAGCACATAGATAACATGGGAGTGTTAGAAGGATTATAGAGCGACAGCGGTGTTTTTATCAGGAAAAGATATCGTAATCTATAAAATATAGGTACATTTCTGTAAATTTTTGAACAAGCTGGTTGCACGCGTGAGCGCCACGTTGGTTTATTGTCAATATCAACTCCAAGAAATTTCATTTCATGAACTCTTTGCAAAGCGGTGTTATTCAGAAAAAAGGAAGTTTTTGACAGACGGGCGATTATTGCATCGCAAAATTATGAACTAATTTCGGATGCATTTGGTGCCAGCGTATGAACATGCAACCACGAAGGCAGTTTTACTAGCCGCCGCGGCTGCACAGTGCTTATGCCGCTTAGCTGCTTACCCGGAAGACGCTGGTTGGATGCCGGCCACGGCGGTCGAATTTCGATGCAGGCGAAATTCTAGAGGCCCGTGTGCTGTGTACGATGTCACTGCACGTTGAAGAACCCCAGGTGGTGAAAATTTCTCGAGCTCTTCACTACGGCGTTCCTGATAGACCGAATCTCCTTGGGACGTTAAACCTCCACAACCAAACTAAGACAGTTTTATTAATGTTCCTTGAGCCAGGGTGCCAATAATGCCCTCATCTTGATCAGTTATGAATATTTTGGTGTCATCAGCATATAGTGTACCGCCCCGTGCAAGGTATGATACGAAGTCGTTAACAGTTGTTAAAAGAAATAGGCCTAATATTGATCCTTGGGGAGACTCAAATATTAATTTTCTTTTGTTCAGATCTTTTGCCGTTCACTAGCACACAGCTGCCTATTAAGTGAAAAGCTTTGAATCAAATCTAGCGGTGCCCCCCTGACACCATGTCTGTCTAGTTAATATAATAGCGATACAATATACCCACAGCGAGAAGCTTATTTTCTTGGATTGGCATAATTTTTCGTGACGTTTAGCACAGCTAATTCTGTGGGCTTTCGTTGAGTTTATCAGTATTGGCAGTCCTTTCAAAAATTATTGGTCTGGATATAATTACTTAAACGTTAAAGGAGTGCTTGGTTCGAGAAGTGCTTGTTAAAATCATTGGCCATTGACATTTTTTCACATACTATTCCTTTCCCAGCAGCCACTGCCAATACCTTGCTTTGTTCGAAGTCATTGTGAAGAATGTGCCGTATGGCTCTATGTGGCAGCGCTCTTATTTGCAGCTTGTGTTATTTTATCGTCAAAGTACCTTTGCCCAAAATATGAGAGAAGCCAACAGCCACAGAAACCAAGGAGCACAGGGGATTTTTTTTTAATAATTTTATTTTTTTGTGGTGGTGATCAAGTAAGAATATTACTGTCGCTTAAAGCTAATTGATTAGAAAAGCAGAAGAAAAAACAACCATATGCCGCCGGTGGGATCCGAACCCACGACCTCCGAATTACGCGTCCGGTGCTCTACCTCTGAGCTACGGCGACGGCTGTCAAACCTTCTGCTTTCGGGGGTATTTATGTTTACAAATAACCTAACCTTGAGAGTGTTCATCAGCGCCACCCACGTTCGTAAGCGGCGGACGTGGAACGTCCTGAGTTACCGCTGGTGTGACGTAGAACGCCATCGAACGGCGAGGATGGAAGCTGTGTGAGAACCCTCTTATGCTTCCTATGGCATCAAGGCTGCCAGAACCGAGGCCCTCGCTAAGCAATTAAGCAAACAAGGGAAGGGGAATGAGGGGCTCGTTATAAATATTGTAATTCATTTTATTTTTTTGTGGTGGTGATCAAGTAAGAATATTACTGTCGCTTAAAGCTAATTGATTAGAAAAGCAGAAGAAAAAACAACCATATGCCGCCGGTGGGATCCGAACCCACGACCTCCGAATTCCGCGTCCGGTGCTCTACCTCTGAGCTACGGCGACGGCTGTCAAACCTTCTGCTTTCGGGGGTATTTATGTTTACAAATAACCTAACCTTGAGAGTGTTCATCAGCGCCACCCACGTTCGTAAGCGGTCATCAGCTTGGCAAGATGTATTTTGTACACTTTGTAGCATTACTCTAAGCAAGCATTCTAAGAATAATTCTTGACAACTGAATTATTGTCCCAAAATGAGTGGCTTGTGGCCAAATTGTTACGCGTTTTTTATTATCTTGGTGCGACGCGGACAGGATGTTAAGAACACCGACTGGCCCGATATGTCGCATGGTACAGTCCTGCTGTGCACTCGACGGATGGCTGATTTGTTACGTCATCTAGAAAGCTCGTTCTAGTGAGTGAAAAGCACGTGGCAACATTTATGAGCTCCTGGAGACCATGGTTTGTTAATGCGTCCGTGTATGCATAGCTGCTTGAACCATGGTTTAAGGTATCGATGTTGAGGTTGCCCATGGAATATAATTGAGTGTTGCACGTAAGATGAGCAACTAATAACATATCAAATTCATTATTAAGTCTTCATTCGGTGCGAATCGGTAAATTACGGCTATTATGCAAGAATATTTTTGCGTGGTAACACTTTAGAAGAGTTAGGATTCGGTGGAATCTCGATAAATGAAGACACCATTGATATGTACAGGGCGTCCCACCTAACTTGACCAAGATATGGAAAACCTAAGCGTTCTTCAGAAATGAAATCGCGTGGCTCTAGTTAGGGTTTATCTAAGATTACAGTGCCATTTTTTGCTCGTCCAACTTCAGCAATAAGTCGAGATCATTAAAATAATTTTTTAAATATAGCTTCAAACCTTCAGGCGTCAATAGTGAAGATTGGGAGCTCGACATATATTGTCCAGCCTAAACACTTCCAACGAGATAGACTTAGCGTGGCCGTCTTTATTCGAGAAAAACGACAGCCTGCGAAGATTACAATACCACGTGACAGCGCGCTCCGTGAGCCCGGATGCGCCACGATTACAGTGCTCTCATCCGTGATTCGTAAAAAACATCACTGGCTTCGCGCCTTTCGTGCTGCCCAAGACAGAGCTTCGCGTTGTGCATGGTTCCAAGATTAGCGCCAGTGGGTTCGGGCGGCATCTGAAAGAAAGCGCGGCTCCCGTTTTTCAGCGTCATTCACACGATGTTACCAAGCTTCTTATATGAGTGTTTGCTTCCAACTCATCAGATTGTGATCGTTCCTGTCATACATTCTGCTAACGTGAGAGCGCAATTATCGCCGCAGAAACTGCAAACGCTTTCTTGAAAAGATATTTGCTTTTCCGGTTTGAGATCCAAATTCTTCTTGAAGGAAGGCCAGCCTCTGACTGTGACATGTGAAACCATCTTTTCCTCTTATCTTACAGCTCTCTATTATGGGTGCGTACCCTTTCCCGTATTCTTCTAAGCATCTGATGTTTCCGCTAAATGTGACTGAATAACGAAGTTTTGGTTTGGAGCAGAAATATGTAACAATAAATTGCTGCAAATACAGCTGAACATTCTCGAGTAGCTCAAATATCAAAACCTGTAGTTGAAATTGCAAGACAGACGCGTTTCCACGAAATGCAGCGATGGAAAGAAACATTTCACAACTATTTTCCTCCAGCTCGTCATTATCGTATCCTAACTCGTGTTGAGCATCACATAATGAACGTGGTGAATTTATGCAAAATGGGTAGAATTCCTACGAAGCGTAACTTTTTAGTGAAAAAATTACGACAGCTTGACTTTAAGCTACTAAACATTTTCTGCAAATGCTTTCTGGTCAGAGTTCAGACAAAAAAAAAGACGCATTTCCCGCTAGTGGGTCAAGTGAGGTCAACTTGAGAGAGACACAACGTGGCGCTTTGCAGCGAAACACAAGATGACGCGCAAAGTCAGTGAAGAGCAGCAGCTGCAGCTACAACGCAAGTGACTCCATTAGGAAGACAACTTCTTCCACACTCCATTGCGACACCTAGACGCACAGCTGCAACCGTGGGATGACGCCCCAAACGCAGCAATCTTAACGCTGCGTATTAGTGTCGCCGCACTCGAATCCCCGGGTCTTATGAGACGGCGTTTTGCGCGCTTTCACGAGAGAAACCAACAACTGCACATTGAGAACCTTCTGGGAAATTATCTAAACGGCAGTCCACGTGCTTACAGGGGCCGGATATTATTGCAGGGTTTCAACAACGAACCCTTGCAGAAAAGGGCTGACAAAAGTTGGCCGACTCATCCTCAGTTAGAAAGCGCAGCTTTTTCCTGCCTTTCTACTGAAGGCACCTTTTGCTCATTCCGGCGCTCGTTTCGACAGCAGTAATGCCAGGTGACCAGCGCAAGGCGACTTTCACAAAAACTAACAGCTTTTTATGACCTCGCCTTAACACATCATAGAGAAAGCTTTCCAGATAGATGTCGATGCCACTCTAGACAGGCGTGGTGCCTCGCATGAGAATAACCATCAATTCCGGACATTACTAGCTACGGCTTACTGCACAGGAGATACTGTTGAACTTAGCCACGTCTATTAATGTGCACAAAACACCAAGTGTGTCAACAAGTACAGAACAAAACAGTACAGATGTTCAGGGCAGACTTTGTCGACGACAAGAAAAAGACAGCTAAAGATTAAGGGGGACACTTAAGCTTTGCCTCAATGGCATGAAGCGACCACGTTAGTGGTTATTTGCTACTTTCTTAATTTTGTACCTTTTATGCGAAGCATACTACTTTAGCTACCACTTCAGCCCTTCACCGTGGTTATGCGCCTCCAAATCACGTGATACATGACGTCACACCACGTGACACGATGACGTCACGACAGTGGAGAAACGGGGGCCCACATCGCGCCGTCACTGTGGTTGAGCGCCTCCAAATCACGTGACACGATGATGCCACACCACGTGACACGATGACGTCACGGCAGTGGAGAAACGGGGGCCCACCTCGCGCCGTCGCTGTGGTTGTGCGCCTCCAAATCACGTGATACATGACGTCACACCACGTGACACGATGACGTCACGACAGTGGAGAAACGGGGGCCCACCTCGCGGCGTCGCTGTGGTTGTGCGCCTCCAAATCACGTGATACATGACGTCACACCACGTGACTTGACGACGTCACGACAGTGCAGAAACGGGGGCCCACCTCGCGCCGTCGCTGTGGTTGTGCGCCTCCAAATTACGCGACACGATGATGCTTCGCATTCTCCCGGCTTAACCAAGTTAAGCCTCAGCCATTTTTTTCTAATTACACTCATTAGAACACATCAACAGGCATACCTGATTACGCAATGCGCCTCAAGACACACAAGGTCTAATCTAATCAAGCCGGACGAACGTGCCTCAATGGCATAGATATAGCTTGTCTGAATCGCGACCCAGGGGTCCTAGGTTCGATTCCGAACTAATTAGCGTAATTCTGTTTTCAGCGCATTTAATTTAATTTGCATCATCATATGTCCTAACGATACTTCTGTCACAATTTCATTCCACAACTCAATGGCTGAGCTATGGAATGAAGACAACCCTCAGTGGAATACCACGCACGGCTTTTCCTCCGAACGTCAACTCTAACGGCGTAGCGTTAAAACTGACCGTCTGCCATGCTCTATGCACATCAGAAGCGAACCGGTGTCATGTAAATGTGAACGGACCGCGTGGTGGCCACAAACAGTGCCTTCAAAATTAACGGCTGACCGTTGTGTCAATTTCCTTTTCCCTGGCTTGGCCATCTGCTTAAAAAGTATTGCTGACATTTGAGGTATACAAAAATTTCCCTGGCTATCCCAGGTCGCTGGACACCCTGACCAGGTGCACAGGAAAATTTTAGTTTCTTTAATTAAGCACTTGTGTTAAAAGAAGCAAATGCCTTTGTGAAGTCTACAAAAACATCTAATATAATTTTTATGAGGGTTTTGCTGAGTGAACTTTTCCATGAAGTTTTTCCTGAGCCAGTGTTGAGGCGTGAATGGATGGAGTTTACGAGGTTTTCAGAGGAACTCGGCAGTATAAAAATTGGAATGTATTTGATAAAAATAGCATGTTCGCACTGCAGGTTTTGTGGGAACACCACTTGTTAGGAAATGACTCAAAATATGCCCAAGGGGGACCCCCAATAATGTCAGCAAAGAATTTGACTGACCGGGTGATCTGGAATATCTAAGATAACACTGAAACTAACCATTCTTAAATTCGCAGTCTGAGAGAACGTCTGTTTCTAGATATCGGAATCAAATTCTCGTAAGACAGTAGCCAGTCATGCACTGAGCGCAATCCATATTTAAGAGCATTACCTATATACGTACACGAAATTGTCACGCAATTGTCAACAATTTCATAATTTATTTTATGGCTGTCATTTCTAAGCAGTGCTACGAAAAAAATGTTCGAAATTCTTGAAATCAGTTGTAAGTTCCTTACTTAATTCATTTCTTTCCATTTAAGCAGTTCACAATTGGGTTGTTTAAAGGGCAGCTGAAGAGGTTTTAGAAATCGACGAGTTTAAACGAGCCGAATGTATGAAACTTACAGGTAAAGCACGCGATATTTTTGCGCTATCATTCGAAATGGTGACGTAAGCACCCACTAAATCGGCGCCGGCGTTCAGGCTTCTCTTCAGTGCACACAGAAAGGAAAAGGCCGCTGTGGTGACGTCACGTACGGCTACGCTAAGTTTCCAGTGAAGACCCGGCTGTTACAAGGAAGGAAGCGACTGTCGTGGAAGGTGAAGCTCACGAGGCATTGTGCAGCGGCATCTGCAAATGCATGGCAGCATGTAGACGAAGGCAGCAGACATTTCGCATTTCGGCAACAATGAGGTCACACGTGTTTCCCCGTACTCGTCCAACGCAGTGAGAAGTCTGAACATCGTCAGGGTTTTAAGCGGTGGGTACCGTCATCCTTTTAAGTGCGGGGGAGCTCCATATTCACAGTTCCATGCCAGACGGGTGTGAGTGGGGCAGCAGGAAAGGCCAACTTATACACCGACAAAAGCGAGTCTGCAAGTGCACAAAAGCAGTGAAGGAAGTGCCTCTTCTGTGCATCTGCAGCATCCCGTGTGCCTGACAATGTGACAACGTGAATTAAGTCAAGATAATGCTGCACAAGCAGTAAGAACTGTCGACTGCGTGTAAATGTTTTTTAGTATCCAGTTTGCTCGCTAATAAACTTTCCTCAACATACCATGACGCCTATACTTTTATTTGCTTTTGTTGGAAAGAATGGTTTAGTTTGGTTCATGGGGTTTCACGTCCCAAAGCGACTAAGGGTATGAGAGAAGCCATAGAGAAGGGCTCCGAAAATATCGACTACCTGGAGTAGGAATTACCAATTCAGCATACATGGACATTAACCTACTACAGATATCATGCCACACCCCTAAGGCGGAGTTTAAGTGCCCCTCCTATTGAAGAATGAACACCTGCTTTCGCAGGTCTTCTTCGTTTAACTATGTGTAGCCCCTATCAATTTTTCAGCTGACGGTGAATGGTGGTAGAGACAACCACTGTTGTCAGCGGTATTACTGTAAACATGGGCGCACAAAAAGCGCGTAACTAGCCATGTGCCAAATGGCGACGGCTACTATATCGGTTTTGGGTTTATATGCAGCAAAATAAATGTTCATTTCACAAAGCAACTCGCCTCTTTTCTGGATTGGCACTGTTCAACGAAGGCCGTGGCGGAGCTGCGTTGATGGCCGGTCAAGAGGACCCGGAATGTAATTTTTGATCTTTCTGGACGGAAAGTAAAGACACAACAATAGTTGACCATACTGAACAGAAATAACGCGCCACGAAGGCGCGGCAGGCCGCAGCGTACGCTTAGCATTCAAACTACGCGCGCCTGAAACCGAAACCGGAAGTCTCACCAAGCCGCGTGGTGCGCTACACTCAATTGGGCCGCTGGGTCCTATGGGAGACTCAGCTGTTTATGAATAAATGTCTCTTTGCAGGGTGCTCACAGACGAATTTCGAAGGATATGGTGAACCAATAAAAGGCTAACTACACTGAAGCCACTAAGACGGATTGATCAACTTAAAATAGTGCGGGTGTATCTAACCCTTTCACTGCATTTATACCACGCACTGAAGGACAAGTGCTAGCAAAAGAATGCTGCGTTATAGGCAGCTTGACAAACTTTAACCCCCTAATATATAGGTGCATAGGCAAACACGGTACAAGCATGCAATAATGCGTTTGCAAATAACCGAGCTGCAACAACCAAATCTCGCTGCAGGATGGCGAGTCTCGGCTCCGTAGAGGTAGCGCAGAGTGGTCATAACCAGTGACAGCGAGTTTTTTTCTTTTTTTATCGTTTTCGTCGTGCTCAAATTCTTCCCCGCCCTCAACCGCCGTAGGTATGCGGGCGACATCAGCCTTTCCCGACAAGGAAATAACCGAGAAAGAAGGTGTGCGTGTCTGTGGCTCCAGAGACTCAATGGTGTGCTGTTACCTCGGCTGCAAACAGGCAGGCCCAGCAAGCATTGCGCATGCTGTTATGCTTGAGAAAAGCGTATTGTGTAACTGTAGAAACCATGCGCTTCGTGTGCAGCAAGCAAGCCATTTGGTAACGCTGTTGCTTGGGGATTCGGAGCGTTACCCCGAATCCGCGAAGGAGAAGAATATTCGTTACGGTCCAATCAGAAATCGGGGTCTGAATACGCTTCGCGTATTTAAACACAATCACCAGTTTCAAAGAGCACGAGCATTCGCTCCTGACCAGAGATTGAAATCTGCCATTAGAACGCGGGCGCTCTCGCCCTCCGTCCTAGAACCGGCGGGGCTTTAGAGAATGGGATTTCGTTTGCCGCTTTGAATAAGGGCATGAGCTCCGTGGACATTTCTAAGGTTTGTAATCATCAGCAGTGTCTGGGGTGAACGCGGCCGACCAACTAAAAACCGACCAAAGAAAAATCTGAAGGAACGGCGCGGTAAGGCCACAGTTAGGGATCCAAGGCGAATTAATAACGAAAAAAAAACAGAGCCAATACCATAAAACTGTGCCGGCAGCGTGGTGTTATTCGGCACTTTTGGGGAAAGAACGTCGACGAATGCCACGACACTCTCAATGACCGCGACTCAGCAGGCTAAGAGCCGCCGGTTCGTCGCCAGGAGCCTGCTCTCGGAAGCAGCCACCACTTCGCAGCAGCGAGTGGAACAAGTGGGGACGAACAACGGCGGCCAGAAGCTCGGGCCGGGGATGCAGCGCGTAGGAGAGCTGCTCCAGCCCGCAAGCGTGAAGAGTCCGCAGGAGCATCACCGTCACCCAAGCGTTCAAAGAAGGATCTTCGCCTGATCCCTCTAGTCTAAGGCGCCAAGACCCCGGGGTGCGTCAGCGAGAAGCAGGAGCCGACCGGCAGACAAGGAAAAATCAAGTTCGAGCGCAGCGTACAGCAGCAGCTCGCCAACGATGGCGCTGTGGCCCGGAGGGGCGCGAGGGAGAGGAGGATTCCGCTCAGCCGCGACGCTCTACCGGACTACTCGAGTGCAGCTCGGACCTTCGAGGAGGGCTTCATCGGAAACCTCTTCGGCGCATCGTGTGCAGTTGATGAAATTGCTTCGGGGGTACAAACGTTTTGAAACTACAATCAAGCTTGATGCGCTTATTTACCCGTGCTCCCAGCAGTGGATTCAAGGTTGTTTCGCTGTCTCCGCAGCTAGCGTTTTTCATCCACATTAGCGCAACGCATACACTCCTTAGCTAGCGGGTTAGCGCAACGCTTAACCCCGAAGCGAGACAAGATTAAATGCAAAGACACTACGATACAAAAACCATGTAGCCGAGGTCATGAATACAGTAGGAGCCGCACAGCATAATAAAGGCTCGTGTTGTGCGTTTGCTGCCCCGACGATGATGACTGAAGTTGCGGTAGCGTAAAAAAAAAAAAGAAACACATTGCTCGAGATGAATACGGAACCAAGGTCAGGCTGCCCTGCGCCGTAGCTCTGCGCACCAAAAGTTTGCGGGATCGGGAAACTGAACAGGGCAACTGGGGTGACATTCACGCTCGCTCAAAGATTCTGTTACAAGATACGAAAAGCGCGTGCCACCGAAAGAACGACGCATAACCCTGACCTGCAGCACGGCGTCCTCTCTGCCTCCTGTTTCATTGCGCACTGTGACAAAAGCCACGTCGGATGGAAATCACAGCAAGTTCCACGTGTTGAATCATTTCACGTTTGCACTGTAGGCGTAAAAAAAAAAGTCGACCATGACAAAAGTGGACTACCTGCGTGCCATGCTGCGGAACCCCGCCTCCGACGCTGGCGCTTTCGAATCGGATAGCCTCTTGTGCTGCGCTTGAGTAGGGGCGGCGCGACTTTCCCCTTTTTTGATAGGCGCAGGGACGCATCCGGGGCGCCGCCTGGAGTAAAGAAGGCCTGTGGGTTCGCAACGATTGTTAAAGATGACGTGTTCAACGGCGCCGGCAGGAGCAAGCTGTCCTTTTTTTTTTTTGTTCTCACCTATCTTTTGAAACGCAACGCTAGGCTGCGAGAACACTTTGTCATTGCGGAAACGAAAAAGCAAGCAATCTGGGGCACTATGCCGGAAGGCCCGAGTTTGGCGCTCGCCCGAGTTTCATCCGAGTTTGCGATCACGGCAGTCAGTGAACGAAGATAGCGCGGAACGTGCGCAGGCAGCGGACGATAAAATGTAGAGATAAAGCCACTTAAAGGCGATACAAGCGCATTCTGCGCGCCTGTTTCACACTTCAAACACAATACACTGCGCAATACCACGCTGCAGCTCTACCTGAAGTTATCAGCGCCAAATCAGCAATCGCGAAATCGGGACTTCTCTGCTATCTATCTGCGCACTCGCCCCTAGCTGTTTGACTTGCCTTTTCGGAAATGTAGAGATAAAATGGTGAGATAAAGCCACTTAAAGGCGATACAAGCGCATTCTGCGCGCCTGTTTCACACTTCAAACACAATACACTGCGCAATACCAGGCCGCAGCTCTACCTGAAGTTATTAGCGCCAAATCAGCAATCGCGAAATCGGGACTTCTCTGCTATCTATCTGCACACTCGCCGCTAGCTGTTTGACATGCCTTTTCGGGCGCGTCAAGGACATGTCTTCTCTTTTAGGCTCTATCTGTCTCTCCATTTCCGAAGACGAACAGTGCGCACTAGGTGCACTCTTTTATCAACCCTTTCTCTTCTCCTGAATACGTTAAAACGCTACAGATAATATTATTAACATTTTAGTGATTTCCAAATGTATTTTAAAATCTTAATCCAATGAAGCGTTGTTGAAAAGCATAGCTTTAGGAAATTAACAAAGATTTGACACTTTCTGCCGCTAGTGGCGATAGTGAGGCCATTGCTTGCAGCGTGGCTTGCATACGAACTAGAGCGGCAGCCCACCGTGCCGAAAACGAGAGAGCCCCTGCGCTGACACGCCGCCGGTAGCGCTGCGTTCGACTGGAAAGACTGGACAACTACTACACGCTGAATCTGTCTTATTTTTCGGCCATTGCGATAATATTTTTTATTGTGTCGTATATCAAAATATAACAGTCATGCATCTTCTGGCTTACATAATACACAAAAGCAAAAAAAAATCTCTGCCTCTCTCGTAAACGAGAGTAGAGTAAGCATGAAATGTTTACGGGCCTAATGTCATCTCGGTGGACACCCGAACCGCACCGTACAGAAAGGGAGGAACGCCACCACCCGTTCAGCGCGATGCCTTGCCATTTGAACGCAAGGTTTTTTGGGGAAAGGAAATGGCGCAGTAATTCTCTGCCATCTCGGTGGACACCCGAACCGCACCGTAAAGGAAGGGAGGAACGCCACCACCCGTTCGGCGCGATGCCTTGCCCTTTGAACGCAGCGCTTCTCCCCCAGATCACGTATGACAATGAAGTGTAACATGGCATTTATGTGCTTTTTGCACGCGTTATTAGAAATCGGAAATTATAATTCCGTGCATTATCAAACCCACAGCTCAACTGATATCTTGATAAACATTGAGAAGGCACTGGCAGCACTTATTTTTTGTCTCGTTTGGAGACCAACCGGCGCTTGCATGCCGGTCGCGTAGGAGGGCTTAGAGAGTCTCGTTAAATCTCGTTAAGTCTCGTACGGTGCCCGGATGTTCTCGTTTTAGAGCCCGGATGACTGGAATTCAGTGCCCGGATGACTGGAATTCAGTGCCCGGATGACTGGAATTCAGTGCCCGGATGAGTGGATTTCAGTGCCCGGATGACTGGAATTCAGTGCCCGGATGACTGGAATTCAGTGCCCGGATGAGTGGATTTCAGTGCCCGCATGAGTGGATTTCAGTGCCCGGATGATGGCTCTCGGTCTCGGCGTGACGTCACCACACTGCCGACAACGGGAGCTAAAAGCATTTCATGCTTAAAAAATGAACTGCACTGCACCCCCGCGTCACTGCTGCTCTCTGCAGTGACCTCAGGTGGAGTTCTCCGCTGCTACGGCCGCTGCCGCACCCCGCTATGGCGAACCATTGCTTTTAGTACGCTCTTGGCGAATCTCAGCGGTAGAAATTGGCCGTGCGAGCGGTTGTGATGCGGTGTGAGAAAAAAATTGCTGTCTGGCTGTATTCAATGATTCATTACGTATGCCTGTTGTGTGTGACGCCTCTTTAGTGCACTACGGATGCGAAGAGCGCGCTACCCAGCGACACAACTCATCCTATGTCATCAGACGCTGACAAAAAGCTGTGAAGGTGGTGGCGCGCGTATCTGCGTAGTATTTGTTTACGTCGCGCTCTTCAAGGTCTTGCGGACTGTTTTGTCACTAACGTCGATCGCCGTTGTATACCGCAGTGACAGCGCAATAATATCGTTCGGGCAGATGAGGGATCCTGTTTGTAATAATGGTATCGGACTTATAACAGAGAAAGGTGTTACGGTTGTGAAGTACGCAGTGCTTGCGTGCTGGAAATTACAAACTATTTATTGCACTGGGTCTAGAGCAGCGACCGTTTGTCGATCCCGGATGTGTTTGACACATCGATGAAAGGACGGCCAAGCCAAACACCTGTGATGCGATGTTGTTGGAGTAGGGCGTGCTCCAAGCACCGCTTCATCGTCGTGCTCCATGTTTGAAGCCTTGCAAGCAGGTGTGAGCGCCGTCAGCGTTGTGCTGTGTCTTACGTGGTTGCAACAGGCTGTCGTGTTGTGCAATCTTGGTATGCGAGCGAAGAAATCGGCGGCTGTCGCCACGTTGCGTGTCCTTCGCAGAGGTGCTTACATTAATCAGCGATGACGTCCGTTTTGCCTGTTATATTTCGATGGTCGACATCGTCGATGTCTGTCAGCAAACAGCACAGCCGCGCAGCATACCTGTAGCCGGCAGGGATGTTGGGAGTGGCCCACCCATAGCGCGTACGCCTATAATTTATGTACGGCACGCCGGGGCGTGACCAATGGTTTTGATTGACAGGTGAACTGGGAGCTAAACTCGTGAACGGTGAAGTACCCCGAATTAATCTCGGGACTGTCATGGCGGCAGCAGCAGCAGCCTGGGTCATCGCTTCCTCTGACGGCAATGTCAGTACGGCCGGCTGGACCCGTTTACTGCCATGGCCGACGACGAATTCCAGCGACATTTTCGCCTCTCCAAAACATCGGTACAATGGTTGTGTGGAGAGTTAGGCGACGACCCACGCCTGCGGAGAGTGCGTACCGGGCCTCATTCGCTTTCGGTCGAAGAGCACGTCCTCTGCGCCCTCCGGCTCTTCGCGACCGGGAGCTTCCAGGGGAACGTCAGCGCCGACCGCTTCATTGGACGCTACCAAAGCACTGTGCGCCGCTGTGTGAGGGACGTCTCCGACGCGCTTATCGACGCGGCTATGCGGAAGCGGTGTAGAAAGAGAAGTTTATTTTTTCCTAATGTCAACAAAAATACAAAGCAAGACTGCTGAACTCAATGCTCTGATCAGTCAAGCACATGCGCAGTGAGGCAGCACTGAGCACGTCAGTAAGGCAGTAAGAAAGCCGACACTCGACCGCCGTGTAGGACGATGAAATATGTCGACCATTTGCGCAAGAACTCAGCCTCACTCATTGACAGTGAGTCCACGCATGCTTGCTCAAAGAGGCGCGTGCGGAGGCGCTGCAACATTGGAAACATTGCTCTTTGCGGACGCCCATTTAAGGAAGCCGCTCCACGCCGCCGCCACAAAACGAACATGCCGACACACAAGAGCATATTTTTAAACAGTTCGCGTGAACTAGTGCGCGCTTCGAGGCGGGTTAAAAACATCCGTGACACTAGTACCCAAAAGGTGCGCGCCACTACACAGTCGAACATAGCGTGCCGCAACGTTTCTAAAAGACCGCATTGCGGGCATCGGGCGGAGGGCGCCACGCCCTACGCCGCAAGGCGGTCTCTTGTGGGCAGGACCCGCCAGCCTCGCAGCCAGCCGAAGTCCCTGACATCTGCAGGAAGCGCAGCTGAGGTCAGTTGGCGCCAGCGTGCCCGTCTCGTTTTCTGGAGTTGTTCGCGGGTCAGCTCAGCGACCGTTAGTGCTTCACACATCCTGGAGGGCGGGGTTTCATCAACATCCAGATCGGGCACGCTGACAGTCAACGACGCCAGTGTGCGACGCACGTTAACGAAAAATACCGGCGGCTGCTCGGCTGTGGGGCCAACCACGTGTTGTGTAAAAAACACGTTACGCGCTGTACCCACAAAGTATGTGAGGAGTGTTCTCCCGGGATAGTCTGGGTTGCGTACAAGATCTCGTACTCCTCGCAAGGCGAGCACATTACACATGGTGCGGATGCAAGGTATACTAAACCCACCCATGTAAGGTGGAAGGCGCATGAACATTCGTGACACAAGTTCGGTTTTGCCCGCCCAAACGAAAGAGCCACAGGCCGAGGTTAGCCTGCGAGCAAACGTGCGCGGTGGGTTTGCGACGCGGGCGACAAAAAAACATGCGGCTAGGATTGTAGACTTAACTATATAGCAGCGCTATGCCATTGAAAGGCGGGAAGTTGACGCCACCGAGAGGCGTTTCTCAGCGTTCGTGCGGAGGTTAGTCCAGGTTTCACGGGCTACTTCTCCGCTGGCGAGGAATACTACTCCCAGGACTTTCACTCCCTGCACCCACTCCACCTCGCCCGCAAGGTTCGGTGTGAAGGTGCCAAACCTTAGTTTTGGTTTGGTTTTATTGGGGTTTAACGTCCCAAAGCGACTAAGGCTATGAGAGACGCCGTAGTGGAGGGCTCCGGAAATTTCGACCACCTGGGGTTCTTTAACGTGCACTGACATCGCACAGTACACGGGCCTCTAGAATTTCTGCTCCAAAGAAATTCTAGCCGCCGCGGCCGGGATCGAACCCGCGTCTTTCGGGCAGCAGCCGAGCACCATAACCGCTGAGCCACAGCGGCGGCCCAAACCTTAGTGCCTTGCTTTTTGCCCTGTTCAATAGGGCCCCCATATCTCGCTGTACTCGAGAAGCAGCCGCGAAAAAGCGGCGTAACTATCCTCGTCCTTGAGGAAAAGCGACACGTCGTCGGCGTAGGCCGAAACCTTGATTTGGCCCTGGCCAGGCAGAGGGAAGCCGCGTATGGATGGACTGTCGTTAATGCGCCGGATGAATGAATCCAGGCATAACACGAAGAACGTTGGGGAGAGAGGGCATCCTTGCCTTATGCCCCGGGTGACTGAGAAGGGACCGCTCTGCTCGCTTCCCCACGACTGCGGCCGAGCGAGAATATGTTATGGAGCACTTGTCACATAGCGCTAAAAAGACACGGACACAAGGGAGACGCACAGTACGGGCGCTAACTTACAACTGAAGTTTATTGCACGAAACCAGGCAATATAGCAGAGAAGAGGAGATAAAAACATTTGAAATAAGGAAGCACTCAAACAGCGTTATCGTCAAACAATATTTACAGATTAGCAGACATGAAAAGCATTTCCTTGTCAGATAGAAACACTGAGGCAGCACTGACGCACATATCTTCCTTTTGTGAATGTATATTGAATGCCGCTATAATTTCCCCGGTAAGCTGACCTTTGTGGCAATCAATGACACTAGAGCTTTTGAAATCCGGATAACAGCCAGTACACTTGTTTGTTTTTCCATCCTTTTCTTTAGCTTTGATGTGGCCAGCAAGATGCCCCTTGACACCATTCCTGACATCACTGTTGTGTTCTCGCAGCCTATCGTTGAGGCATCTGCCTCTCTGGCCTATGTACTTCCAGCCGCATTTCAACGGAATGGAATAGACTGCATTTTTTTCACATGTGACATACTGGTTCTTATGCTTCTTGTTACAGTTTATGGCTTTTTTGGACGAGGGTTCACGCGATTACACAGGTTTGATAACTTGTCGGGAGTGGAGAACACTAACTGCACTTTTGAACGGCTCATTATCCTTTTGAGGTTGTGGGAAAGGGTGTGGCAGTGTGGAATAACCGTTACTTTTGTTTGTTTCTGCTTCCATTTTTTGGAATAGGCTCGCTAGGTTCAGCCTTTCCGAACCTTTCAGCCTTTTCTTCTACTACGGCTGTTATGGAGCGTTTCCTTCTGGGCGGCGGCATCACAGACGTCGTGGGATGCGTCGACGGGACCTACACTGGCGTAAAGGCCCCATCGAAGTCCAACCCTGGCGTGGTGAAGGCCAAGAATACAGAGGAAAGAATACAGAGAAGAGCTGTCAGGTTCATTTTTAATAAATATGCTAGGGCTGACTCCCCAACCACTTTAATGGAGATTACTAAAATTGAACTACTTGAACATCGGAGAAGAAAGCTTTGGTTAGAATTTATTTCTCTCTTATTACATAACAAACTTGGTTTGGATCCCTCATCATACTTAATGCCGGCACCCACCAGACAAACTCGTCAACACCATCCCACTTCTCTAACCCCTACATTCGCTAGAACAGACACAAGTTATTGGCAGCCCTTCACCATGGCATGACTCATCGCATGAGTTACTTTGGGGCATCAAACCTCAAACATAACAAACTTGGTTTGGATCCCTCATCATACTTAATGCCGGCACCCACCAGATAAACTCGTCAACACCACCACACTTCTCTAACCCCTATATTCGCTAGAACAGACACACGTTTTCGTTCTTTCCACGCACAATAACAGATTGGAATAAGCTAGTTAAACCGTTGTCTCATGAGTTTTAACCAATTATTGCTGTATTGTGTTGTTCTTTTTTGAACTGTTGCGTTTTTTTGCCGTTTGATTGACTTGTTCGCCCACCCTGCTTGGACTCAGTGTCGGCAGTATTTTGTAAATAAATAAATAAAAAAACTATTTCACGACGAAGGCACATTATGCATTGAACACAATGGTTGTAAGAATGCTCTGTTTTTGCTTTCATGCATGTCACGGTTAACGGAATGTTCTCCCATTTATTAGTGATAGTGGTCCGTGTACTGTGCAGTATCAGTGGATGTTAAGGAACCCCATATGGTCGAAGTTATTGGCAGCCCTTCACCATGGCATGCCTCATCGCATGAGTTACTTTGGGGCATCAAACCTCAAAAACCGCTTCTGTTTATCAGTAACTGAGCAGTTTTACACACAGTGTAGATAATTTTTTTGTTTTACCTCATGTTTGCGCATGTAATAAGTGCATGGATTTTTCCAGCTATTTCATGCATGCATTTTAATGGGTTTTTAAACGGTAGCATTTGTGTCACTTGGCAGATTGCATTCTTATAAAATTTTCATAGTTTGTTTTTGTATAGTGTGAAGCACATTGACTTTCCTGCAGGTGTGTGATACTGGCCTGCGCATCTTGGATATTGATGCCCGGTTTCCTGGCTCCTGCCACGATTCCCACGTCTGGGGCAAGTTTGCTGTCAGGCGGCATTTCGAGTTGGGGCTCCTGATTGAAGAAGGAGACTGCTTGCTCAGCAAGTAATTTTCATGAGCAGCTGGAATACAACTGCATTTTATCTGATGACATGCAGTACACAGAGTTTTTGAGTTACGGTTCTACTCATGGCTTCGAGTACCGGAGACAATTCCTACAATTGGTGAAATATACTAATACAGGAATGAAAACTATTTCTGACGAAATATTTTTGAAAGTGCAGACACATATTCTAGTGGTTAGCTTTAAGGAATAACTTTCAGGTACTTGTCTGTAACACTTGCTTTTTCAGATGCTTCCCCAGCAGTGCATGAAATACTCTGTCCAGTCAATAGGGCAGTTGGCTCGATGATTGAGCTGGACAACATGTATACTCCAATTCAAGCATCAGGTGCAACAATGTCAAAGCTACAGCTCATGTTTGTGCTGCCTGCACTGGGGAGATAAAGAATAGTTTGTTTCTTGCGGTGAGCGAAAAAAGAATAATTACTTCATCTGCACGTTTAATGCATCAAACAATTGTCATCAGTTCGATAAAACTCGTTTTTAGGAGCACCAGAATCTAAATCTGTAAATTTGTATCTTGGTTCTCGTTTTCCTTCATGCTGCGTTTTCGATGTCCCACAACCCCGCCGCCGTACACTTCGAGCTCGCCTTACGTTTAGAGAAAATGGAGTCATGCTCAGCGGTCTGGACCAGCCTCTATGCGATCACTTTTCCAGAACTAGTTTTTTTTCATAATTTTGTACTTCGAAGACTCCCCAGCACGCTAAGCCAGTAATTACAAATGTGTACTCTTGTAATAAAATCCGTTCCTCGCAGAAATCTGTCCGGGATATCCTGACATTCTCCCCAGCAGAGTGACAAAGTCTGACTGACCTTACTGCAGAAAACTCAATCCGGTGCGATCGTTTGTTGCTCTTAATCTGCTGCTCTGTTGCTGACACAGTATAGTGGATAACATGCCCGGATACTTCTGAGGGGCACAGGAAAAGTAATGTCCTCGCCAACTGCGAAAATGAAAGTTACAGACAGCCTTAAAGGGATACTGAGGCGGTTTTCGAATCAGCTAACCTTCTAGGGTTTTTAAGTAGTGTCATTGCTGATCACGTCTGTGAAATTATTTTTTCGATTGTGGCTAAAATAGTGGCGCAATCACCAATTAAAAACGCGATGTTTAAATTTCCCGCGCCCATCGCGAGCGCAGGAGAGGGGAACAGCGGAGAGGGAAACCTCGTCCATGTAGGCCAGCGTGACGTCATGTTGAGGAGCCGGGGATGCTTCGGTGCACCCGAGCGCGCTTTCAGTGCGCGTTGTTTCTCATGCTGCATGCGTTGTTCCTCGTACTGCGTGCGTTGTGACGTACAAAGCGTGTCAGCCGACCTTGAGAATCAGATTCAACAGGTACTATATACTCTGCGTTCGTGTCCACGAACTACGGCCGCAACTGTGTCGTCTTCCACTGGTTTCCGCAAGATCACAAGCTCGCAGCGCAACCGCTCGCTGCTGTGACGAAGAATTCAAGCCGACTAAAGCAAGCTTACTCTGCTCGAAACACTTTCGTAAGAGCGGCTACAGGCAGAGCTTGTCCTAGTGTGATCTCTGGAGATTTCTGTCGAAAAGGCGCGGCTGAACCATGACACAGTTCCATCGATTTCCTCGCGCATAAGAGGCGTGTCACCATTCCGAAGAAGCGCCTCTTTTAAAAGTAGAACCATGCTCACTTAGCCCCTGAAGAAACCTTATAGAGGCTTAAGCATGTGTCGCTCTCCTCAGCTTAGGTGCGGCCAGACCACCTGAGACGTGCTCAGCAAGGCTCGGTTAGTGATTTTATATTCGGTTCGACGTGTCCAAACAAGCAAGCAAGCAAGCAAGCAGAGCAAAGCACAATAAAGCAAAGCAAGCAAGCATCGAAGCTCTTCATATGCGGCATCTCGTTTAATCCTAGCTAAGCAATTAAAATGAAAGCGTTCGACGTTGATTTCGGATGCCAATTTATGAGAGAAATGAATGCCAACCGAGTTTTTGCAAAAAAAACACCGCAACCTTACTCGGTTTCTTCATCAAGTTGTGGCAATGGGCGAGTTGCAGCTAGCTTGGCTTGGTTTCTAGCGCACCATGATTGCGTCACTATCTTGTGGTCACATGCTTCGCAGTGCTTGGCCACTGCGCTTCGCTAATTTTGACACCAACTTTGTGCTCCTTCATCGTTTCCTTGAAATACTTTCTTGCCCCAACCTGCAACGCCGGGTACTGAGAACAGGATTTTTTGTAATAAGTGCTTTGGGCCTTTTCTTTAGGATGACGCTCTTCAGGGCGAGCCAGGAGGCGTCCGGTGCTGGTAATTGACTTGAGTATTGTTCGCACCCCTTCCTTTCCGAGAATACGAGCCGAGGTTGTGCTGGCACCTTTTACGCATGGTTTGCATCGCGTCTTTGACGCTGGCGTATGCTTGTGCTAGGCATAGAATTTTTTGCTTGTGTCTTTTTTGGTTTCAGGCGATACGTGGAATGAGCAAACTGTAGTATCCTTTTCTTCGGTGGTCAGTAAAAAAAACTAGTCGCCGTATTCGCTTTTACAACGACACAGAAAGCTGCGATCTGCCCTCAACGCAGCGCCGGATCCGCATCGGCAGCTTCTCCAGTCCTCAAAGTGACGTCACGACCTCTCTTGACCAATCACGGGCGGCGGCGCGCCGCGCGGCGTGCTCCGCGGTACAGGCCGCATATTTCGGCTAAAAAAGGCAATTCGCGCTTGTTTTTGCCTTATTTGGATGCGATATTCCAGTATACAGCATGAAAAACTATAGGATGCCGCTGCCAGCCCGATTTTCAGAAAAAGTGCTTCAGTCTCCCTTTAATCATGCATAATAGGCCCGTGCACCATTGTTTTGTTTGAATAGAGTGGTTTTGAACCTGTTCCGAGCAAAAAGCTGATAAAATAAAGTGATACTAAACCACCAAATGCTATCTAAACAAATTCAAAGTAGCGCAGTTCAAAAAAAAGAGTGTCACGAGTGGGAATCAAACGTACACCCCCAAGTTTCCAGTTCCTGAGTTACCACTTAGACCCCTTGGCCATGAAATCAGCGTGTAGGAACATGCCTCCCTGCTGCGGACTACTCGTGTAGCTTCCACAATGTTGCAACTCATGTATGAAATGGAGTTCTCTTGCATCTGGAGAGGACTCAGGTCATTTCATACACTGCTGAGGATTCTGGGATGCGTAAAAAATTTAGCCCATAACAGATGTGTCCATAATTTGGCAAAAACGCATGATGTCTCTTTCTGGCATCTGAAGGCAGTTAACTTTACTCCATATACTGCTGAGGATTGAACATGTGCATGACAGTTTTAGGCAAAGCAGAAAGAAAACTTTTGGGCGGTCACCACTGAAGTGTGCCATGGCAACCTTGATTGCAATATGTGAAAGTAGCTTCATTTCAGAATGCACATTTTTAGTAAGATTTTAATGCACCTATAAACTAAAATAAGTTTGCAACTGAAAGCAATTATGTGTTGTGTGATGTCAGCAAGCGTGGAGGTAGTTTTAAAGCACCTATCTGCCTGCATTGCTCTTGCATAACTTGGAAGCCGCTGCGTTGACTCATGGCTATGGTGCTTGACTGATTGCCTGTAAAAAGTGGGTGATCCTGGCTACAGTGGTACTGTTTTGATGGAGGCAAAAGTTAGAGGCTTATGCACTGTGCGATGTCAGTGCATGTTAAAGAGCCCCAGGCAGTCTAAATTTCCAGAGCCCTCCACTACAACATCCCTCATAGTCCGCATAAAACCAAACCAGCCTTATAAATGTTATAAATGTAGCTAACTGCATTATAGTGTCCCTTTGCGCTTGTGTGTTGTGGTATTTCTGCGGCTTGAAGCCTGTCAAATATTAGTCAGCTGGTCCACGTTCCAACCTCTTGAAATTCTTTCAGATGCTAAACAGCTGTGATCGTGACTGCAGACATATTGCCAACTGAGAAGCATAAACTCACACTCACGTGCTTCCATGTGTTTGGCATTTGCCAACACAAATATTTATATCCATTAGCACCTTACAAGAATAATTCAAAATAACATCCTGATACCTGCTCGTATCTGTATACTCACTGCTCCATCAATCCATATTATATCAATTTACACTTGCATGCACTTGCACAGACTCCCACTTGTGTGCTCTGCTCATATGCTGGTTCTAGAAGGGTATCAGCTGTTCATGACCTTTGGAGAACTTGTTTTAACGACTTCTGACTTAATCTCTAGGTGAAAACACACTCGAGTAGCATCGAATTCACAGTTGTACATGAGACATAATTTTTTGAAAGCCAGTGCTGTTATGATCTGCGTTTTTTACATATTTAAAAAAAAAAACAAGCCGTAATTGTTACTTATAGGCCTGCCTCGCTCTTTAGGCAGCGCTGCAAATGGATGGATGGAAATTAGGACCGTCCTCTTAGACACAGGGTGCGGGCATTTGCCACCATTCTCAGATTTTTTTTCTTTATACTCCATTTGGCAGTCTTTCAGGCTTGATAATATTAACTATATATTTACAGTTTTCTTTAAATACAAATTCAGTTGAGTTGTATGTTTTACCAGTATTTAATCCTGCACCTATATCCATACGGCGCAGCCCTGCTTTTGAGCCACCAATCTTCCAGTTGCTTTTTGTTGATGTCAGCTGTAGATTGAGTCACATCACGTTTGTTGTATCTAAGCCCTAGGGCCTCAGGGAGAGTGGTTCATACCCTCTGCATTTTTCACGTCCTTTAAAGCTCGGCCGGTATTTTTCAGTCTTGGTTTACTGCATACGTACTGGAAAGCTTTCTATTGCTTGTCTGCCGCCGTGGCTCTGCCGCCGCTCTTTCTGTGCAAGTCTTTGGATACTTAGCTGTACACCTGTTATTGTCTAATTCTCTCAGGGTTTTTCAGAGGCTGATTTGCCCTTAGCTTCCAAAATAGGTTGGTTGGTTTATGGGGTTTAACGTCCCAAAGCGACTAAGGCTATGAGAGACGCCGTAGTGGAGGGCTCCGGAAATTTCGACCACCTGTGGTTCTTTACCGTGCACTGACATCGCACAATACACGGGCCTCGAATTTCTCCTCCAAAGAAATTCAGCCGCCGCGGCCGGGATCGAACCCGCGTCTTTCGGGCCAGCAGCCCGAAATACTTCAGACGATACCAAGCTGGCCAACAGCGCTTCCATGCAGCATTTATTGGTTTCAAGTGAAATACAACCACATCATCTACTAAGGGAACTAAGTGATACATACCACTGTGGCGGGAATTCCGGAGGACCTCATGCATTGGAGGCTTTGCTGCATCGAGCGTATGCAACAGAGAAAGGAAAATGCCTTACTTGAATATGTATGCAGTGTGGGAGAACCAGACACATATATTCTTCCCTGTTACTTTCGCATACAGCCCGAGCATGCAGACAAAGCTACCGAGATGGGTTCTACCGTTTGGTGAGGATATAGCTTTATATGCAAAGATACGACTTGTACTACCTAGCCACTTCTCGTTGTTTGTCGTTAGGTTGCAACACAAAACATTCAAAACTTCAGTGTAGGAGACCTCTTGATTAGCTTAATGAGTTGCTGTCATAGCTTATGGAAAGCAAAATGAGAGGCATAGCACCTCTAATTTTCCTCCACTGGGATGTCTCGAATACGAGCAGACGGTATTCTATTTGTGATTATGACGAAGTGGAGACTTAAGGGCAAGTAATGCACTGGAGAAACAAGTGACTCTCTTCTAACATAACGGAGCATGTGCCAAGAGTAAAAAAATGCAGCGAAATATAGAGATCTAATAACCAGCGTTGCGGGCACTGAAAGACTTCAGCTCACGCAGACCAGTGTTTATTGCAATTTCTCCCCCCCCAAAAATGTGGTATATGCTATTCCTTTATCACACAGAGCGTAGGTCTCTGTGATAAGGCTGTGCGTTCTGCACTAATTCTAGAGTACTGCACCCTGGCCCTCGATTTGGCTAGCGCAGCGTGCGCCACCTGCACTGGGGCACTTCATTTGGCATTGTGCAGTCCTTCTCATAGGTGAGTTCTCTGCACATCTTCACTTGGGCCGCTGTTAGTTCTTTCTGTGCAAGAGGGCATGGGGTGCTTGGCGTGCTTGACAAGAGACGACTCCATGGTTGAGCTGTATTTATTAAAAGTCGTTTCCCATGCTAGGCAGCCATGGAGACAACATGCAGCATGGCGGATTATACTTATAAAAAATGCGGAAAGCACAGTACTGCTGCAGTTTAATATGTGGGTGACCAGAATATCAGTGATGGTTCTCTTCAAATTGTTTCTTTGTGTAGGTGGCCAGCTCCTTATCAGCATTCTGCATGTGCAGCAACATCAGTGGCCCCTCCGCTTGCGACTCGTTTTCAGATCACTGGTCAGCCTTTGAAAATCACTCCAATGCTACAGTCTGCTGACAATGAACGCCTGTTGTGGAGTCCAAATAGGCATCTAGTTTCAGGAACTGGTGAACAACCAAAGACACTTTTTGAGTACCGGCTACGATCAAGCTGAACCACGCGCACAAACTGTCGAGGGCTCCCATGATAATCTGAATAACCTCTTGAATTCAGAGTCCAAGTATTTTATTATTACTTGTTCTTGCACAATTTTCAACAAAAGGGCTGAGGCAAGTTCTCCATTACTTTACGAAATGACAAGTTTCATGGCCACTGCTACAAGATACACACGGATGCAGCGTTCAATAGAGTTAGCCCAATCGCGCGCACGTATGTACTTACACCACAAACGCCAACACACGACCATAGCAGACAAATGTTTGTGCACTTTTGTGCTCGATTTAGCTGCTGCACCAAGCACACTTGTGACAGGCTGTCAATTATTCACCTTGAGCAAGCAATAAACATTCAGTTGTTAGTCTAGATTTCTAGTTAATCACCTTTACAAGCGCCAGGAATGGCAGTGATATTATGTGCATGTATGGCCACACTGCCTTTACAGTAGTGCTTACTCCTTTGTGTCCAACTTTCTCAAGCATATCTGCTGTTTCTCTGTAGGCGACAGTGGCTACCCATTGGAGCCGTGGCTCCTAACTCCTTTGGCAGGTCACCCATCATCGCCAGCACCAGAGGCAGAATACAACACAGTGCATTCAACAATGCGCACAGTCGTGGAACGCTGCATTGGCGTCCTGAAGACAAAATTCAGGTGCCTGCAGAAGTACCGCACGCTGCACCATGAGCCTGGACGAGCCAGTCACATTGTTACGGCATGTGCAATTTTGCACAACATCTGCCTTGCTGCTGGTGACGCTGTGGTATGTGGCGATGACTGTGAAGACAGAAAGTAAATTGAGGTTGAAAGTGACCTCGCCCGCTCCACTGAAGTACCGCGGGTAGTCTGTGAAGACAGTCATCACTCTGATGATGACGATGAGCAGCTGATTCTGCCACCCACACCATCTACGACTCCGCCTCTATCGCAGCAGGCTCGGCGCCTCCTATTTTCCCGAGGAAAGGCCTTGCGCGACTCCAAGCTGCGACTTTTCCAGCAAGGCAGGCCCCAGCGTCTCAGCTACCTCAAAAAAGTGAGGCGTCGCATGCGGCGTCTTCGTGCCACATAGTGTGTCTGTGTGTGCAAAAGACGTGAAAGTGGAATACTCTGCGGCAACATTTTTTGGCAGTTAAAGGAAGACTACACAGGTACAGCGTGTGTAACTCTCATTCTCCCAGAAAGGTAGGCCACATGACGGAAGGCCTGGTCACCTGGAGCTTTCCTCCCTCAACGGTGTCTTCATTCTGTCACTGGAGCAGTTGATGCCACTCGTTGAAGCTTCTTGTAACTAAGTTTCTTTTTTTAATCAAGAAAACTTGTTTCCTTGAGTGTAAAAACTCAGAAGATGGCAGTTGTGTTAGAAATATTCCTTGAATAAGGAATGTTAAAAATATGCTATGTTTTAAGTGGAAATTAATAACTGCAAGCAGGGACTATATTCCGCTACGTAGGAAAAAAGGCATGTTTCACCTCTGTAGTTTCCATTACACTGCCAAAAATTGTTAACGCGTAGTATAGCAGTGTGTGTGCAACTTCTGCACTCGTGCATGGGTGGCAGTTTACGAGTCCAGCTTCGCTTCCGACTGCAGTGTACAGCTGCAACTAAAATGTGGAGTTTTTCTGCTTATAATGAACTATTTTTCATGCACTGTGCACATACGTGGTCTGTTAGAAAAGTATCCGACCTTTGGCCGAAGAAAAAAAACTGCCATAACTGGAGCGTTAGAAACCTAATAACCTTCAAAGTAGTCTCCTTGGGGCTCCACATACATCTGCCAGCGGTGCTGCCATTGTTGGAAGTATTCCTAAAAGGCCCTTTTCGGAATGGAACTTAGCTCTGCTGTCGTTGCAGCCATAATGTTCTTTCTTTTCTGAAATCGCGCTCCTTTCAATGGCCTCTTGATTTTAGGAAACACCCAGAAGTCGTAGGGGGACATATCAGGAGAGTAAGGAGCCTGTTGAACTACAGGAGTCTGGTTTTTCGCCAGAAAAATCTGAATCAAATGCGAGGAACGTGCAGGAGCAATGCCGCGAGGGATGCGCCAATTTCTTGTTGACCTCAATTCCGGTCTCTTGCGCCGCACAGCACCGCGTAGGCGATGGAGGACATCCCTGTAGTACTCTTTAGTCATTCTTTCACACTGTGGGGTGCGTACTCGTGATGTGCCACACAGAGGGAGTCAAAAAAGCAGTCAGCATCACTTTGACATTGCTGCGCACTTGGCGGGCCTTCTTTGGTCTTGGTGACGTGGAATGCGTCCTCTGTGATGACTGGGATTTGGTTTCCGGGTCGTACCCGTACACCCAAGACTCGTCACTAGTGATTACGGTGTCGGTGAAGTCAGGGTAACTGTTTGTGGAATCCAGCATCTCCTGTGAGACTTCAACACGAAGCTGCTTTTTCTCCACTGTAAGCAGCTTCGGCACGAATTTCGCCGCAACTCTCTCCATGGCCAAATCTTCGGTGATAATGGAATGTGCAGAAAAATTGCTGATGTCCACCTCTTCAGCAATTTCTCGGATAGTCACACAACAGTCCCGCATCACCAGAGCGTTCACTTCGGCAATCACCTGGTCATTTCGGCATGTTGATGGCCGACCGGAGCGTGGCTCTCTCTACACGGATGTGCGGCCGTCTTTAAACCAGTTGCACCACTGCTTAATCTGTGTGCTGCTCATAGCATCGTCACTGAAAGCCGCCTGAATATTCCCAATAGTTTCCACTTGGCTGTTTCTTAGTTTATGGCAAATTTGATGCAGTAGCGTTGCTCCTCTCGCTCCGTCATTTTCCTTGCAATAAAAAACCGACGAGAGCACTGCGCACTGCCTCACTCAAAGGCTGCGTCCGAGCGACTGACGCTATCGGCAGGCGGGAAAAAATTCGTGCATGCGCACGAGGGTTCAAGGTCTGCTGGTGCAAGCGCGCTTGTTTCATATCCATCAGGTGTTCGCAACAAAAAATAAAGTCGGATACTTTTGTAACAGACCTCGTATGTGATGGTGGGCTATGGAGGAAGTACAGCTTAGGCCGGAAATTGCCATGGCACTAGTGTTTTTCAAAGACCAATTTTTCAAGCATTTTACGGCAGATAAGCGAAGCACCAGGCAAGGAGAAAGCTTGCTACCAGTGGTATCATCAGAGGGTACCCGGCGGCACTGGGTTCAAACACAGCACCTCCCGCTAGTGAGGTGGATTCCGAACCACTAGGCAATCGCTGTGGTGTTGTCCACATATGTGGACACGACCATTGCACTATCAAATCTTTCATATTCAAGGTACAAGTTCCACAGATGTGAATGCACAAAATGCATTCAAAGCTAGAAAACCTTGTGTATAAAAATAGTGGGCCAAGCATGTTTGCAGGAATCTGATTCGTTAAATGAATGGCATCATGTCTTCCGGTAGATCTAGCTCGTCTCATGTATAATTTTTGTTCGCTTGTTCTGTAAGCATGAATGCTTGCTTGTTTACATAATGGTACATGGTGATAGGAATGAGTCGAAGTAAGGGTGGTTGACACTTTAAAGATAATGTATTCTTGACGCAGATATGTGGGGACCCAAATGTTTGCATGATTATCAGGGAAGATAAAATTCTGTGTAAACCTGTCATATTCCTTCCAAAAATCTTTAATTGTAGAAATGGTCCTTTGATTGGAATGTAGTTCACTCCTGAAAGGCTATAATGTGCTTGCTCATGTAACCTCATCACTGGTAGAAATGAGCTTATCGAAAAATAATGTAGAAATGAGCTTATGGAAAAATAATGTAGAAATGCATGGCCGTTAAAAAAGAAATAGTTTTTATAAATGAACTTTTATTTTTTGTCACCTATAATGTCAAACTTGACTATCGCCAACAGGTGTACTGCGCAGAGTAATTTGTTTACTAGACGAAACACAAGCTCCCATCACAACCTATACCCAAGACCAAGCTGTCTTTGCTTTGTCCTGACACAGTATCTTCATGCTATAGTCTGCAGTCCACCCCGAATCCCGAATGGGAAGCACTGGATCCCGTCCCTTTCAGGCAGCTCTTTGAATGTTTGGCGCGACCTTCCCTTCCTATAGCCCCTCCTGTGGTGTATAGGGCACGTCTTTTTGGCTTTCTCACAGATTTGTATGCCTGCATGTCACTAAAGTCACTGCTCAGTTCGAGTTTATTAAACAAGCCAGGTATCAAAATTCTAGAGGTTGTAATTTTTTCTTGTGATTACCTTCTTGTTTAGGCAACAGGAAAAGTTTTAGCAACCGACCAATTTTTGGTCGTGCAGGGTTTCTGTGCAGCGGCCATGAATGTGGGCAGGGCCTTACAGCAAACATTAGGTGTAGCAGAGTATAGTGGATGCTCTTTAAGTGTATTGCAACAAAAAAGAACAAAATGCACGATTACTTTTCTTTGTGTATGAGAATAGCACTACATATGAGCCCCTCGAGGGCCCCACCAAAGCCAATTGCATCAAAATGGAGACAAAAATGTGGTGTTGCCAAAGGGTAAGATGCGTTAAATTGAACTTAAAATGGCATCTTGCAATGACAAAGTGTTCAGTAACACACGAAGCACCTTTTGGGGACTCAAAACATAGTCTGTAGATGAATGCGTCATCAGGTTGCACAGCTGCTAAAGAATTTGCTGCTGTGTTGCTAGTGGTTTTTTAAGTGTGTCCTCTATTGATATCATTGGTCTTTAATTTACATTTCTTTAAAATACAAGGAACAAACAGTACAGTGAAATCAGTGCAATGACACCTGCTATCAGGGAGAGAATTCCCCAGGACGCAGGAAAAGCATTCTAGGCACACGGGCGGCATGCCTATCAACAAATATGTAATTCTGTTCCCCACATTCAAGTGAATGCGTTCAACTACCACGTCCAAAAGTTTGTATTGGATCAGCTAACAGAGCTATCGGATTTGTTTTCTCGTTATTGCGCACTGGACACTTTTGTTCCCAATAGAGTGTGCTGCATTGCCGCCTGTTTTTTCATTTCCGTGATTCGCAGCTTTCAAGAGCATTATAGAGTGCGTTTTGTCCTAGACACCTAGGCGCATAATAGAATTGTCTCATTATATACAATTCAGTAACTCTGTTGAATCAAATAATTTTGAATAAAGAGAACAAAACGAAATTTATATGTTTATTTTTCTTGGTGTGGCTGGGCTCTGTCAGCAGCACACCCACAGCAGGGATGGCCATCTTGTGCAGTCTTTAATGCTGCCGTCAAACCTTCGATGGCTTGTGCCTGGCGTTCGCCTGCAGTCGTCACTGCTGCTGCAAGCTGCTGCAGTGATGACGTCAGCGCAGCCGTCTGGCGGTCCATAGCCTAAACATGTGAAACATTGTGGGGAAAAAATAAATGTGATTGTAGAATGAATCAAACACGTATCAGACCTGAAAGTAACTGCATTTGTAGAGACAGATACAACAGCCAATTATGTTCTGCCAGTGTACCAAGCCTCTTCAATGCTAGACAGTACACACATGTGCGAAATCAGGGAGATGCCTCAAGGTTGGCTATAGTTTTGATAAGCGCCGCTCTCTTTGGCAAAAGAAAATTTATCGAAAATTGTGGCATCAACTGAGATATACTGACTCCCTGTTGTCCTATTATTTCTAGATTATTCTTCATCTTCCAAATTTGGCTTCCGTGCTGGACAGTATAGAAGTCAGCTTATTTACAAGGATGGACAGAGCTTGCAATACTTTCCCATTTATAGAAATGCAGGTTGCTCAAGGTGATGTGTTACAAATATGTGAACAATGTGCACATTGCACTTTTAGATGTCATTGATACACTAATGCACATCGGGCACAACTGTGCCAAGAGATGTGAGCAACAGTAAAGGTGTTAAGAAGGCTGACATAGTATCACTTACACCATTAAGCACAAGATCAGGAGGCTGCCTGAAGGTCTTGAATTCGGAAGTGCAAGATGCCGGGCTAGTTGGTAATCCATGATGAAATAACAGCGCAAGGAACGGGACGAAAACACGAAGGAAGAAGACACAGACACGGGCTACACTACACTGTTTCGGTGATTGTGCAGGATCGCCTTGGACACACCCCCCTCTTTGTACTTTATATATGTGTCCTGCTTCGAAATAAAATTTCTGTTGTTAGTCAGCGCCCGTGTCTGTGTCTTCTTCCTTCGTGTTTTCGTCCCGTTCCTTGCGCTGTTATTTCATCATGGTCTTGAATTATGGTTTCAAAACCCAAACGCACGGTTTGATTACAGATTGGTTTGTAAGCATGATACATGCCTGTGCAATATGGGTCCGAAGACCCTCCACAGCCTCAGCCAACCTTTTTTGGTCGTTGGCTATAGTCGTTAAAATATCCGCCTTTTGAGGGGTCTAGGCACTACTCCGATGGCTTGTAGCTCATGGCACTGTAGTTATAAAGAGCAGAAATGATAACCTTTAGTAATGCGTGCTGGAGCGCTAGTTTCGTAAAAGCACTTGCACCAAACAGACAGCACTCAGTATGCTTGTCCTGTTCTCATTCTATGTGCTGCCTGTCTTGGCACTAAGTCCTTCTCAAAAACAACAGCCCACAAAGGTTTGCACAACACAGTATGGTATGCTGCATGCACAGTAGTTGCTGTCTACTGTTAATTTGCAAGAAAACAGAGCACGAACACTGATGCTTGATCTCTGTGGCTAGTCACAGAGAACAAGGTGAATGCATCTACTAGCTGTCAATGAACAGACAACAGTTAGTAGTGATTGACCGACTCTCAAATCTTGTGCACAAGTTTTATACAAAACTATCATGACATGCCTGATATTGAGTGCTGCAATGGGACTGCTTGGGTGTTCGACTGGCTGATCGAGGGCTGTGGCTCCTGCAAAACATTGTCAAAAGAAGTCCATAAGAAGCATGAAGAAAAGCAAATCTATCAATCTGTTTAAAGTGTATTAAAGCGCTACATTTGGTCCAAAATTTTCTGTTCAGTGCAAGCTGTGCAGCGATGCGTTAATTGCTTTCTCATTCCTATATATGCCATTTTGTAGGTGAGTGAAAATGGAAGAGTTTACGCTCTCTATGCACTTTGTCTGCATGGTGAACTTGCACATGTGTAACAATTGGACGGCGACACAACTTCAGCTGAAACCTGCCTGATGGGAAGTGTTCTTGTTTCAGGAAAGACAACAATGACAGAAATAGCAAGGACAAGTGGCAACAGGCAATCATTAATTTGCTTCCTGGCCTCACCATGCTGTCAGGCATTGCACTGCTGCCCTCACACTGGTGCTGTCACATCATCACCATCACGTCGTCCTCGTCAAGCCAATTTGATTACGTTGTAATCACGACTTAGCGTCAGTCTCATCCTTGTGGCTTGTACGAATTTATCGTGAAGACGAAGACGACCGTTCTGCTTAGCGGCGGCATTGCCATCGCTGCGCGTGCTGTGTTCTCGCCTTCGCCGACCACGGACTGTTGCCGCCCTGCTCCTGAGGTCCCAGTGCCTTTAACAAACCCCCGTCCTACATTTGGTGGAGGTGCTGGGTAACGATATCGGCTCTGGTGCTCCGTAGCCGCACTCTTCCGACACCTGCGATGCCTGTGGACATACAACACCAAGCCGTGCAAGCAGGCCCACCGACTGTCATCTGTGCCGGCTCCCTTCGCCAAAGGGATCCGGCTATCTTCAGCGGCACAGATGACCATGACGTGGAAGACTGGATCGCATCCTACGAGCGGGTGAGCCTGTATAACAAGTGGGATGACGAGACAAAGCTCAACAATGTAATTTTTTTATCTTACCGGCGTCGCAAACTTATGGTATCGTAACCATGAAGGGGACGTTGCGACTTGGTCGGCCTTCAATACGAAGTTCTTCGAAGTGTTTGGCCGCCCAGCTGTCACACAACTTCGCGCAGAACAACGCTTGCGTGAATGGTCGCAGCAGGTCGGCGAAAGCTTCACTAGCTACATAGAAGATGTAATCGCCCTCTGCAACCGAGTGAACGTCAGCATGCCGGAAGCTGACAAGATCAAGCAGAGATTGAAGGGAATTGATGATGACGCCTTTCAAATGCTGCTCGCTCGGGACTTGCGCACCGTTTCGGAAGTCATCACGCTGTTCCAGAGCTTCGAGGAGCTGCTTAAGCAGAGGGTCCTGACTCGTCAGCACTCAGCTCAGCCAGAGTCACTTTCTGGACTCACACCCGCAGCTGACAGCTCGTATCTGCTGCAGCAAATCAAGGACTTTGTACGTGAGGAGGTGGCCCGTCAGCTTTCGCTTTTGCCTAGCCCTCAAGGGTCGCCACCATATTTGGCCCCGGCTCTCCAACATGCAATTCGAGAGCAGGTTGCTGAGGTGCTTCCGTCAGCGCATTCACCATCACCTGTCGCAGCTCCGCTGGCGTACGCGGACGCCGCCCCAAGACAAGTCGCCACACCTCTGAATTATGCCAACGTCGCCCCAAAACCTCTCGAAGCCGTCGCACAACCTCGGCCGCCTACGTACCCTATAATGTCAGTGCCCGTACAAGCGCCGGCACCTTATCTGCGACCATCTCCACGTGACCGAGATCCTTGGCGCACGACGGATAACCGGCCTATTTGCTACACTTGCGGATTGCCTGGCCACGTAGCCCGCCATTGCCGTCGCCGTTTCCCAGTTTCGGCACCGCCGGTCGGGTACTGGCCTCCAGCGCGTCAGTACTCCGCGTCTGCTGAGCCCCGTGCGTCCACTCGTCCTTTCTTCCCCTACCGTTCAGCGATTACCGACCGCCGTTCCCCTTCGCCGCGACGACGCTTCATTTCTCCGATGCGTCGCCGCCCAAGTAATTCTCAAGAGGAAAACTAGATATCGCAATTCCTGAGGCAAGAACTGCGTCCTCGTCGAACTACCAAAGGCCTCAGCTGTCCCCTGCGAACCTTATTGACGTTTCGGTGGAGGGAATTTCTGTCATGACCCTTGTAGACACTGGCGCCGCAATTTCAGTAATAGACGCAAACCTTTGTGGCCGCTTGAAGAAAGGTAAGACGCTAATTGCCGGTCTCTCGCTGCGCACGGCCAGCGCTCAGCACATAAAGCCGTCGGCAGCTTGCACCGCTCGAGCTTTAATTCAGGATGTCCTCTACACGATCGAGTTCGTCGTACTGCCGTGTTGTTCTCACTCTGTTATTTTGGGCTAGGATTTCCTGTCTCGTCATGCCGCTGTCATCGATTGTGCTCGCGCTGAAGTCGGGTTCTGTGCTCTGCCCCAATCCCTACCGGACGCTGCTCCTTCACCGCCATGTATTAAAGCCCTCGTCACCGAAGACATCGACCTGTCTCCATGCTCTTCCGTCCTTGTGCGCCTCTCTTGTGCCCCTTCCCGTGATGACACTGTTCTTTTCACGCCAGCGCATACTTTTCTCCGGCGCAAGTGCTTCCTCTGCCTTACGCCGTATTGACTATTTCTGCTGGCCTTTCCGTACTGTGGGTCTGTAACCCGTTTCCCTACCCTAGTGCTTTACGCCGTGGCGAATGTGTCGGCAGTGTCCAACCTGTCGCGTCTATTCTAACCCATGAGGAGACTGCCGGTTCATCGCACATCAGTCTCGCTGTGCTCAGCCCACCATCTTCTAAACCCACTCCTTCATCTACCGAACTATTTCTCCGCTCCATCGACGCAGATCTTCCACCGCCGCAGCGCACGCAGCTTCTCGACTTGCTGCACCTGTTCCGCGCCTCCTTCGACTGTCATCACAGCTCACTGGGCCAAACGTCGACTATCACACATCGCAAAGACACAGGTGCCCATGCTCCTCTACGGCAGCGCCCCTATCGTGTGTCGGCACCCGAGCGCCAAGTTATTGAAGATCAAGTCGACCAAATGCTCCAGAGCGGCGTGATTAAAGCGTCAAGCAGTCCATGGGCTTCGCCAGTTGTGCTTGTCAAAAAGAAAGACGGCTCCATCCGTTTCTGTGTCGACTACCGCCGCCTTAACAAGATTACGCGCAAGGACGTATATCCCCTTACACGCATCGATGACGCGCTAGACTGCTTTCAAGGTGCCGAAATATTAAGGCGGAAGCCTTTAATGTCTCATCGTTGTAAGCAGCAGTTGTCGACAGAAAATGTCACGCTTTTCAATTGGTTGAAACGGTCGTGACGTCACAGTGCGCGAATTTCAGACGGGGCCAATTGCACTTTGGCTAGTAACCATACAACCAATTGAAGGGATCGTATAGTGATGCTCCAAGTGGGACTGAGCTTAGTTAATTGCTTAATTACCCAATTAGCCTAATTAGCTTTACTAGTCAGGCCATATAAATAAATAAAAGCGATTAAGAAATTGGTCGAGCTCAGGAATCGAACCCCGGTCTTCGGCGTGAGAGACGAGCACGCTATCCACTCCGCCATGCCAGCTCGATGGTTTCGAATGAACAAAGGCGCGTCTAGTGAATACGGTGTCTTCACTCACTCTCATCCTCCTCCATTCCCTTCCGGCGAGGTTTAGGTGTCCACCGACAAATGAGAGACAGCTACATTTCATTTCCTCAAAAACCAATTTCCGGACGAGCGAGGCGTAGAACCGAATGGGCGATGGCGTTCTATGGACTCCCTGGCAGCGTTGCAAGACGCTGTCGCGTTCCACTCTTAGAGGCGAAGCTTAACATCTTAACCACACATCAGTGACCCCACTTTAGGTCAAAAAAGTGCCTCCCTGAATTTTGACGGCTGTCCATCGGGATATGCGAGACAGTTACTGCGTAATTTCCTTTCCTCAAATACAATTTTCATTTTCTTCATTACGGGGCCACTTTGTATTCTTTCACTCCCACTTCCGCCCTTCCTGTACGGTGGGATTCAGGTGTCTGTCGAGATGACAGATAATTACTGCGCCATTTCCTTTCCTCAAAAAGCGTTGCGTTCAAAGGGCAAGGCATCGCGCCGAACGGGTGGTGGCGTTCCGTGGACTCCCTGGCAGCGCTACAACGCGCTGTCGCGTTCCACTCCTAAAGGCGAAGCTTAAGCGTCATTAATTAGCAGTTAATTAGCATTCAGGCATTAATCAGTAATTAACAATTAATTAGTGATTTGCCATCACTTAGTAATTAGTACTCGAATATATGTGACGCCACCAGTGCCACAGAAACAGCGAAGGTGGTGCGGAAAACGCTTCCGCCTCTACCCACTTTAGACAGTCAAAGTGCCCCCTGAATTTTTTTCCTCTTTAGATTTACGTTCCGGGTACTGGCAGGTTCCCATGGAATAGGCCGATCGCCCCAAGACAGCTTTTGTAACACCTGACGGCTTATATGAATTTACTGTAATGCCATTCGGTCTTTGTAATGCTCCCGCCACCTTTGAGCGGATGATGGATACCATTCTGCGTGGTCTCAAGTGGAAGACCTGCCTCTGTTACCTCGACGACATCGTCGTGTTTTCGCCTGACTTTGACACTCACCTTTACCGCCTGAAGCACGTTTTGACCTGCCTCTCTGACGCCGGCCTCCAGCTCAACTTAAAGAAGTGCCATTTTGCCGCTCGCCAACTCACCATTTTAGGCCACGTTTTTTCCAAGGAGGGCGTCCGTCCGGACCCGGCTAAATTTCGTGCTGTGGCTGCGTTCCCTCGACCTACTTCTATCAAAGAACTGCGCAGCTTCCTAGGTTTGTGCTCCTACTTCCGTAGGTTTATACGCAACTTTGCCTCAATCGCTGCACCTTTGACACAACTTCTGTCAGGCAGTTCCGATCTTTCGCAATGGTCCCAAGTGTGTGACGACGCCTTCGATTTCTTGCGCCGTATGCTCACTGCCTCACCGATACTGCGCCATTTCGACCCGACCCCGCCCACCGAGGTCCATACTGACGCCAGTGGGGTAGGCCTGGGCGCCGTACTCGCACAACGCAAGCCTGGCTTCGCCGAATACGTCGTTGCCTATGCCAGCCGCACGATCACACAGGCTGAATCTAATTACTCGGTCACTGAAAAAGAGTGTCTGGCGATAGTTTGGGCCCTTACCAAGTTCCGCCCTTACCTCTACGGCCGCCCGTTTGAAGTCGTGACCGACCACCACGCACTGTGCTGGCTTTCCTCTCTGAAAGACCCATCCGGTCGCCTCGCGAGGTGGGCCCTTCGCCTCCAGGAATACGACATCCGCGTCGTGTATCGTACTGGCCGCAAACATCAAGACACCGATGCTCTATCGCGCTGCCCACTTCCAGCCAATACTTCGAGCCTTTCAACCTTAGACGCCTCCTCACCGATGCTTCACATCAGCGCCATGCCTTCGGCGCAGCGTGCCGACCCATGGATCTCTTCTCTTCTTGACTTCCTCACCAACCCTACGGCTGCTTCTCCATCGCGTGCTCTTCGCCGCCATGCTTCCCATTTATCAATTAGTGATACCCTCCTTTTCGCCGCAACTACAGCTCAGATGGCCGCAAGTGGTTGCTAGTTATTCCCCGTCACCTTCGCTCGGAAGTTTGCGCTCATTTTCACGCTGACCCGGAGTGTGGTCATGTCGGAGTGTTCAAGACCTACGCTCGCATCCGGCTACGGTATTATTGGCGTGGCATGTACGCCTTCATCCTCAAATACGTGCGCTCGTGCCTTACCTGTCAACGTCGCAAGCCATCTCCTCAACGTTCTGCTGGATAATTGCAGCCGCTACCCTGCCCGCCACGCCCATTTGACCGCGTCGCCATTAATTTACGGCCCCCTTCCGTACACTTCGGCCGGCAACCGTTGCCTATCGTCGCGGTTGACCATTTGACAAGGTATGCCGAAACCGCCGCCCTTCCAGCTGCCACAGCCTCTGAAGTTGCCTCGTTTATTTTAAACCGATTCATCCTTCGTCATGGCGCCCCTCGCGAATTGCTGAGCGACAGAGGCCGCGCCTTCTTATCCGATGTTGTGAAGGCACTGCTCACCAAGTGCAATATAATTCATCGCACCACCTCCGCATATCATCCGCAAACCAACGGTCTCACCGAGCGCTTTAACCGTACCCTCGGTGACATGTTATCTATGTACGTCTCTTCAAACCAGTCTAACTGGGATCTTGTGCTTCCGTATGTAACCTATGCGTACAATACCGCAACGCAGTCCACTACTGGCTTCTTTCCTTTCTTTCTCCTTTACGGCCGTCACCCTTCTGCTACCATTGACAACAGTCTGCCGTACCAACCCGACGCTTCCGAGTATACGCCTCTATCTGAATCCGCCCAGCACGCCGAAGACTATCGCCGCATCGCCCGTGCTGTCACAACTGACAACCAGTGCAGAGAGAAATCCCGCCACGACCTCAATCAAACAACGCCACACTTCCCCAATGGCTCCCTTATGTGGCTCTGGGTTCCGACAAATACTCCGGGCCTGTCGTCAAAATTTCTCGCCAAATACCATGGCCCATACCGTGTCCTGGAGCGTACATCTCCAGTTAATTACACAGTCGAACCTCTCGTGCCCTCTTCTGATCGCCGCTGCCGTGGACGCGAGACTGTTCACGTCCAGCGCCTCAAGCCATTCTACGACCCAGCCATCCTGCCCGCGCCCTAAGTCGCCAGGTTGGCTCCTCTTTTCCCAGGGGGGAAATTATGAAGACGAAGACGACCGTTCTGCTTAGCGGCGGCATTGCCATCGCTCCGCGTGCTGTGTTCTCGCCTTCGCCGACCACGGACTGCTGCCGCCCTGCTCCTGAGGTCCCAGTGCCTTTAACAAACCCCCGTCCTACATTAGTGCAATTTCTGGCCCAAATAATGCTCTTGAACAGGATAGGGGCCAAATAAATGGGCAAACCCAAAGAGGAGATGCAGAAAACTCCACGTGTGTGTGATGGGCACACACACCATGCTAAAGGTGCCTTATTGAACGCCATCAAGTAGAACCTCAAATATGCAGCAAGGTTTCCCAGCCTTTGATACAAAGCAGGTTCTCAAGATGCATGCTGACTACCTTTTAATTTAATTCGGGCAGAACTGGTCTACGCTGATATTCAGAAGTTGGATTTCTCTTACTGGCTGCTTCATGAAAGTGCCTAGATGCCTGGCAAAGACAACCACTGTGCACTCGGCAAGAAAACTTCACATTAAAATTGCTGCACTCACTGTTCTGCACTCACTGTTCTGCACTCACCAGTGTAGGGTCCTTCAAGAGCAGTGAAGGCCCGAAACCCACCACACAGTCAAGGCCAACCAATGCAAGCACCCTTCCTCCAATATTGGGCAGCTTTCCACCACCCGTTTCACTGAAATTGAGAACAAAACGCGTATGAGTGGACGTCATGCAAAAGCAATCCCCAGATGAAAAGTTACCCGTGCAAAATTATTGCACGACAACCACTGTTACTATTCCTGCCTATCTACCTATTCATTTACTCCAGTGCGTTTAAAGTGAAAAAAGTTGCTAAAAATAAAAGTTACAGCGCGGCCTCCCGACTGTATGCTGGCACAGTTAAGGAGTACAACGAATGAAGTGAATTTCATTGCGTACATAACGCATAACGCCAAAAGAACTATCGTTTTTTGTTTACAAATAACAACAGCAGTCCCACTTACGTGGTAGCGGCCGACACGACGCTCACGTCTTGCTTAGTTTGTGCGACAAGTTGTGACCAAAACCGTCGCCAACCTTCTGCATCATTTACTGCGGGCCCCAATTCTTTGACGAGCTCTGAAACTTCTCGCCACAACCGCTCTTTCGCACCCCGTAAAAGATGATAACTTGCTGCTCGGTCTTGCTAAACGGGGATGCTGCTCAAGAAAGTCAAGCAGCTGCAATTCCTGGCGAACGGAAGCATGCCGTCCCAACCTAGCCTTTTTCGCCCGAGGTGGTGTGAAGCTGCTTTCCGCGATGCTACTACTACAGCAATTGCCCCCGGTGGAGGCGTGGCTTTGCTTCTAAGCACCAACTAACGCGTTTAAATTTTCGCTGTCCATTTCAAATTTTCGCGGACTCACTTGAGACATGTGTCTATTAACGCCTTCTGAAAGATCGTCATTACGAACCTCATCTAGCCCACGCGATCTCGTAATGCAGTATATAAAACGATACAAATAAACTTATCTTTAGTTTGCTAATGTCTTCATTGTGTTGCTCTGCGATCATCCATCGTCAGCGCCTCTTCCTTGTAACATCGTAGGCGTACAGGCTGTCTTCCTTGTGCACGCTGTATGTAAACTCTGTGACGTTCGCATTCCCACAGAATGGTTGTTAGCACACTCACAGATGTTACATGAAGAAGCACCGAGCTTCTAACAGTTGTTTCTTCAACACTGCTACTTCAGTTTTCACACGTTGCACGATGCGATCTATGAGCACAATCGCCGGAAACAATTGCGGCCTTGCGTGGTGCACTCGATCACAGCTCACGTAGGAGCTTAAAGGGGTCGTGAAATGTTTTCCGAAAATTTTGAGCGACGTGTGTATTTAGAATTCTTACCCTTCATTCTATAGTATACCTTGGTTCGTTTCATCGTCTGGGCTGATTGAATAGCGAAAAAAACTAAATTTCGGTTTCCCAGCGCGCGTCCCCCTCAACTCACAGCAAACATCATTTTAAGAAGCCAATCAGAGGCTTCTGTCGTCAACACAACATGGCGGCTTAGCCAGGCCTGTTTAGTCATAGTTGACCGAGGTTACAGCACGCATATTGATTCGAATGTGGCACCGTCGTCTGCTCAGAATGGAGTCTGCTAGCTGTCGAGCTGACACATGTGCGAAAACTTGGCCGGCGCGCCGCACCAGTCGCCGCTTGCGAACTGCCGCCTACTGCAAGCAGGGACACAGAGCGGCAAGCATCTTTGCGCCGCTAAACTCATGCCCGGCCCACATCCGGTGTAATATTTGCCACCGCACACCAGCGCCTGCGCGCTGCTTGGCTACTCAAGTTCGCACCAGAAAAGACAAAATAGCGATGTTATCAGAAAGACTGCCGGCTGTACTCGGGCGGCGACAAAGCATGCCTGCCCACGTAGCGCGCTTTCGGCAACGGCGCTGGACGCGGGCGCGCCGGGCGACGAACTGCACTGCTCTCTGGCTGCCCTGGTCGTCGCTAGGCCTCTTTCGAATCGAAGCCGCGGTGGACAGCGCTTCGGAAGTAGCCTGGGTTATAATAAAATGCCTGATTTTGGCATTACTTTACTGTCAACAGCATCGTCTCACAACAAAAAATATGGTCATTGTTGCGGTGCGCTCGGCAGCGGAGCTATATAGCGGACGCCAGGCGCGCAAGCCGGACCGCAACGGCCGGGCAGCGGCAGCTAAGCGGCGGTTGTGGCAAGAAATTTGCTCGTATTACAGTTGCTGCTTCTACCAGCAATTCGGCATTGTTCAACAATCCTCAAAAATGATCTATTTTCCACACTTCTTGCTCCCACAGTTTATTATTTACGTGAAGAAAAATCTTTAGCTCATTTTTATGACGCCAGCGGACGGGATCCAGGTTTGCCGGCCGGCCTGCAGACTCGCTGTATTTCATATTCGCACCAGAAAAGACAAAACAGCCATGCTATCAGAAAGGCTGCCTGTTATATTCGAGCAGTGGCAGCATGCCGAACTTTCGGCAACGACGCCGCGTGCGGACGCGCCGGGCGATGAACTGCGAGGCTTGTCGGCGGCCCTGGCCGTCGCTAAGCCTACCTGGTTTTGCATCGATACTATCGATACCGCAGCTGAGGGAGCTTCGGAACTGGTCAGCGCTGTAAAAGGTACTACTCTCGTCACCCCTTTAACTGTGAACCTGTCCCATAATAAAATAAAGATATGCTCGATTTCCGCGACCCCAGCGGAGCTAGCAAATGCCAGCTATGCGAGCGGCGACCAGGCAGTAAATAAAGCGGTCATGGGATGAAATTTGCTTGTATCGCCGAATTAAATACTGCCAGCAACTCGGCATCAGCCAACGATCCTCAAAAATGATTCATTTTTGGCATTCATCTATTCCAGTGCTTGTTATGAGCGTGAACAAATAATACTAGCGTGTTTTTCTGACGCCGGCGGCCGGCATCCAGGCTCACAGGCCGGCCCCGAGAAACGCGAACCCACGTCATTATGACGCTGGCGCTCTGCGCGCTCGCATTCTGCCCCTTGTCAGTGCGACGCGCCGCGTGCGGCCTGTCATTGACATCGGTTGGGAGCAGGCGGCGAGCTGCTGTCAGTCGTTGTTACGCCGCTCGCAACGGCACGTCGCGCGCCCGGCAAGTAGCAGTCATGCCGAGAGCCCGCGACACCTCTGCCTGCGGGAGCCCCGACCGTGAATCTCCGAACCCGGTCGTGGACTCGAGTCTTCATCTCTATCGCAAGGGGTGGGTTGACTCGCAGCCCCATCTGCAAATTATGCCTAACCCCCTTCACGCTTCTGGAATATTCTCTTCTTCTTGGAATATTTTTCTGCAGCAAAGAACAGAAGCGCGGAGAGCCGATTCGCGCCGCGATAGCTGACTCGTTCGTATCGAGTTCATGTAAACAGAGAGTCGTCGAGATGGGCTGGCCTTGCTCAGCTCTATTCTCTGACTCAAACCAGCGCTGTCAAGGAACACCACCTAGATAGGTTCACGTAAGCAAGTCTATGTCGAGCCGCTGATACTAAAGCCAAGGAGGATGGAGAAGCAGAACCGAAACTGAAACTGGTCCCAGGTAAGTGATTGATGTATGACCACGCGCTGCACTTTAACAGAGTGCAATTACGCGTGCAAATAATTGGAAAACCTTGTTTCACTTTCTGAATTTCTTATAAAGCTATTATTTTAGGGCGAACGAAAGTTGAAGATATCTGTACGTTTCTGAAGATCTTAAAATGACGTAGTCGAGTAGTGCGTGTGCCAGCCGACGGCGGCGCATGGTCGTTTCATGAGCACAAAAAGGCAGAGATTTCGAACGGGCTTTATTAAATGTAGACTCAATATTGAGTCGAAATATTTCGGAATCAGCATGTGTAATGTTTATGGAAGCAGTAAAAATTAAAACCGGGCAGCTTCATTTTCTTTTCACAACCCCTTTAAGAACCCGAGGAACAGTGGCGACCTTTGGTTTCATGTCTAAGTAATGCAGTGCCTGTTTGTTGACGCCCTACGCCGCGCCGTTTACGCTATCTAGCTGATAAAGGGATCGATAGCGTTGGTAGCGTTCCCTCGCGGTACAAAGCAAAAATTAATAATGCAGAATGACTCTAAAGCGCTTTAAATTCAAATCTTGCACAGTTTAAAATGCTTATAAAGGTGTACTGAGTGCATTATAAAATTCAACAAACCTAGTTTGTCTAATTGCACACGCAATGCACTTGGTGGAGCGACACACAAATGAGAAGTGCACCGGTGGTTGGCTCACGTGACCCGTTTTTTGTAGACCGCCCAAGAAGCCCATGAGGTGGCGCCGATGTGATGATAAAGCACGGAATATATCCAGATAACCCAATGAAGTTGGAGGCGTGACGAGGGTGGGATTTTGTCTTGCTACCATTAGTTCACTCATCTGAGGGCGTCGCCAGAGCTCGGGAAGATTCCGAGTTTCAGCAAACTCGGCCCTTCCAGCATAGCGCTTCTGGTAACATCATGAACTGCGTTTCGGGGTGATCGTATCGGGCGAAACCAGCTTAACACAGGATCACCAGACCGACTGCGCTGCGTAGTGTGCAAGCGCATTCTGTCTTTTGATAGGCGGCACCTCGGTTGTGGCTGCAACTGCGGCTTCCTCGTAGCAAGGACCCACCTATGTGTCATAATAACCGTATTTACTTTATTTTAACGAGGACGTTTTTTTTTCCAGAAAACTAGCCTAAGAATGACATGCGCGTAAGAATCGAGTACGAAAATGAAACTACGTTAGTAAAACTATAATGTCATTGGCATCACAAAACGACAACTGGGTACTTCTTCTGCGTCGGTGCGGTTAAAAACTCGTTAATTCGGCCTACGATATTCGGAAATCCGGATAGCTGGAATAGCAGGCACGGTCCCGGCCGTCAACCATGGAAGTCTATAGCGTTGGATGATCGCTTATTAGGGCGCTACGCATCTGGCAGCAGGTGATTCGAGCAGCTCCACGACGGGAGGCCGCGTCCAGGTACGACTGGCACGGTAAGCGATTGTCAAAATAGTCCTACTTAAATCTTAATTGCATGCAGCAGAGTTTGCGGCGCACCTCTGACGTGCGCGGAACGGAAGGCTTGACGAAGAACGAGTGGCGGCTGCCTCCGAGAACACTGCCACCTCTTCGGTTTCGCTCTCCTGAGCTGCCGCGCATCAGCCAGCCAACCGGACACAGCTGTACGCTGTTTAGGACGCGTTTTTCTCGCTTCCATGTCTGACAATTTCGGACAAAAAATTTGAAAATTGTGAAATCCCTCTACGTATATACTAAAGGTAATGGTTCATTCTGCCGATATGTAGCAAAATCTTTCTTTTAAAGTGTGTCCATCAATCGCATCGAACAGTTAAGACTCCCATGGAAAAGCAATGCGGAACGCCTTTGACGATAGCAAAAATGTTAATAGAAAAAAAAAATTCCACTGCCGTAGGGTGATCTGCGCATGTGTTGATTGTTGTAGTGAAATCTTTCCTTATATAAAAAAAATTGCGTTCATAAAAGGTTTTCCTGTCCAAAATGATTTTGTCCAGAATTTCTAGATATGCATCCGCATGGTTCTTCCAGTGCGGCGAAAACTGCGCGCTCGTCACGTGGCGTTTGCTTTCTGCACAGGAAGCATGAAAACCTGGCGCACGCTATAAGCGAAGCAATGGCCGTCCTTTTTTTTTCTGTGCCATGAAAAACAAATCCGCGTTACAATCGAAGGCGCTTTAGAATCTAATAAATACGGTACATCCCGGCCTGTGAGGCAGCATTCCGAAGACGGAACGCTGCTCGAACGTTCATAGGTCACGCACACGGCTGCGCCATTTTTCAGCCTTCAAAAATAACCAGTCTAGAACCCCACACGATACTAGCGCCATAGGAGACGCCTCTCAACTCTAAAGCACTAAAGCGCAAACCGAACGCAGACAATTGAAAAACCACCTACACAACACTGTAATAAAATCCCACAACCGCGATCAGAACATCACAATCACCCTGCGCCGGATACCTGGTCAAGCTAGGATAGAGAGAAAAGAGCTGGTTCATCAACTCGTTCGCAAAATTAACATTCGGGCGCCCGCGATGCCATGGCCAATTGCGACTTCAACGGCTGACGCCGCAACATGCTAAGGGCAGTAGCTGCAACGTTTACAGAACGTCCGGGGATACCGCACAATCTTGTCTCCACAAGTCACTACGGACGGAAGAGGCAAACATACTTTCGAGTGTTCAAATTAACACTTTCCTCACCCCACTAATCTCATGCAACTTCGCAAGGCATGAGACAGCTCACTGTCCCAAATGTTCGGCGATCAGGGCAGGAACGTCTACACTCGTGTAACGCTGCTCTTACCTCCCTTTATTTCCCTCACCCTCTCCCTCTTTCCTGGAGTGCTTGGCTTCACTCGAACTCGGCAGATGAACAACGGGGGTTTGCGTACGAAGCACTCTTTTTCACTGGGCCTTGTTACTGGCCTCGAATTAAGCTTTTGCCACCTCGTCCTCAGTCATCTACCGAGATATATGGCTCGCGGCAGTGCATGCCAGGTGGTCGAAATTTATGAGTAGCCTTCGCTACTCACAACCATTCACTCACTAACTCTAATTTATCTTCGGGTGTAAGGAGTCTTCGGGCTATACGGCTGTACAAAAGTTACGTCGCAATGTGTGCACCGTTCGCGTTGACGGTGACAGTTATGGGTGAGCGAGAGAGAGAGAGAGATGGTACATACCGATGGGAGGTTAGATCATCATCATAACCACGGCCACTTCAAGACGAAGGCCTGTTCTACTGACCTTCAATTAACCCTGACCTGTGCCTGTGGCGGCGGGTGTAGCATGCCTCCCTTTGCTTTCCGAAGTGATAAAATCCCGTGAATGAAATCCCGCCAGCAAGTCACCCTGTACATCAGGTCCCTCATCTCAAAATCCTTCTTGCCCCACCCGTCAGCTAGCGTCCCCCTTTCCTTCTTGCCAAGCGATTCAAGGGCGGGAGAGCTGGAGTCAACTACACCCCGCACGAGAACCCCCAGCGAAGTCTTATGCGTATGTTTTCGCCAAGACAGTGGTGCTACCGCGAAAGTGTGGTTTTGAGCAATTTTTGGCGCATTCAGAAACGATATTAGGAGCACTTCTGGAGCAGTCGTATCGAGATTTTGGAGCAGTTCTGAGGAGCTTCTATCCACCCCTGGCATTCCTGCACAACATATCGTGATTGTCACCCCCCGCCTGCCCGTGCAACAAAAGGCAGCAGCCATTTTCGATTCTAACGCGGTATGACCTGGCCTGAGAACCGCAGCGAGTACACCTACAGAAGTTGCAGGTGCCTTGAAGTACTATGCAGTAAATTAATTGAGATCACATGAAGCAGACGAGAGATAGGCATTCTATCACTCGTCGCACACGCGAAAGACTTTTTTAGCTAGCGTCAGAAAACACGAAGTTATGAACGATTAAAAATTGCGTTTCCCCCCTCCCCCCTCAACTCGTACACGCGGGACACCAGAAAAAAATAAAGAAAACAGCTCTGGGACTGGGCTCCGCCGACGAATACGTCATTCGCTGACGTTCGGTTTGCGACTTCCGGTTGTCGCACCCAGCACCCCAACAGCAGCGTCGCAGCCCCTCTCCGGTCTCTCTTCGCCTTCCTGGATTATGGCGCGCGTCGGATTTCTTCGCTTGTCTGCAACAAAGGCACTGCGAGTGGCTCCCGAACTCCTGAGAGAAAAAGGCGGCAGAGGTAAATTGAAACCATATGCGCGAAGGCAATGCCGTGGCTCGCGCTTGCCCGAGGGGGTCGCGCGGCGGCACGAGCAGACGATTTTCATGGCTACCGGAAGTGTGCACATGACGTCGTGGCTCCAGCGAATGACAGCGTGTGGTGGCCTGCCAACGTCACGGGACTACTGACGTCTATTTTCCCAATTTTAGTTTCTAAATCGGTCACTACGAAAACACCAATCGGCCCGCGAATTTTAAAAAACACGGTTTTTAAAAATTCATAATAAATTGCCAGCTCTGTTCCGAAGACTCATACTTGGTGTGAATGATTCTTAGCATCATTTCTAAGCATTGAAACATTTAAAAGCGACTTTTAATTCTTTGCATAGTCCCCTTAAAGCACCCAGTGCGGCATGGCAACAGCGCGCCGTCCATAGTGGAACCCTCTAATCCACATCATCGCTTGACCGTAACCATGTTGAACTGCTTCCAGCGGGCTCCAGCCTTGCCGGTGCATCGAGAGAACAGGCGGAACGAATTTTGTTGCGGCTGTTGGAAGTTGCATCGCCGCGGAAAGTCAAGTAAGAGCACGCAACCGAGGGCGCGAAAACGAAACTACGCCGCGAGACAGCGCGCTCGGGGGACTTGTGCGGTGCAGTTGTGCAGGCTGTTACCGGTACTAGTTTCTGCCGTCACTGCCCGCGTCTTTAAAGGAGGGGATTCGGGATCCTAATATACATGAATTGTGTAGCAATAAAGCGGTCGTCCTGGAACTGCTCAGGACCGCACGCTTTCTGGAGGCGTAACCGGAGCAGGAGGTGTAACCGGAACCCTCTTGCAGCTGTTTCGGTGGCAAGGGCATGCAGCTCTTTCAACAGCGATGATGTCACAGTTACGCAGCAGTTCTGGCCTGGCAGCGACGCAGATTCACCACCATAGCGGTGTTTACATGAGCACACCGGGCCGGGTCGAGTCGAGTTATCGGGTCGAAAACCGGTTAATGGGTTAATGTGAACGCGCGCCTAGTCCGGTCGGCAGTCGACGGGTCGGGTCCAGTACAAACCGCAGCATGGGGTAGGTTGACTCAACTCGACCATGCACCGATGTGCTTGTGAACTCTCTGCGGGTTTACATGAGCCCTACAGAAGTCAGGTCGAGTAGTCTGTCAGGCTCATGTACACGCTAGGGGGTCAAGCTAAGCGATGGTCGAGTTGGGCTGGGCCAGCCCGACTGCAGAGGCTGGGTTGACTCGCAGCCCCATCCGCAAATTACACTAATCCTCTTTCACGCCTGGGGAAAACATTTTCTAGCAGGAGAGACCAGAAGCGGGCGCTGGTTTACGACTCATGCTGACGCACACCTCAGGGTGCGCCGCGAGAGTCGACTCGTTAGTATCGAGTTCATGTAAGCAGAACGTCATCGAGTTGGGTTGATCTTGCTCAATTCCACCTCGACTCGACCCTCAACGCCTGGCTAGTGTACACGAGGCTACTGCAGTCAGGCTGAAACAACCAGTTTGCAGCCCGACAAGCTCAAGTAAACGCACCGTAAGAAACAGCACAAGGATCTCCGCGGGCCCTCCCCACACAAAGACACAGCGCACGAAAAAAATAGTAAAATACCACAAAATTACCCCGGTGGGCGCAATATACGGCGCGTGCGCAGCCGCAGTGATTCAAAACGTCTCCTTACTTTTTTTCTTTCACGACCACGCGGAAACATGAGACGGGTTCTGTTGTAACTACCTTACAAAAATAGTTGACGAGTTTACACTACGTAGCTATTTCCTTCGAACATAAGGCATAAGAGCCTGATGAGAACCAGTTCAATACTAAACGACTAAAATTTGAATGATTTTACTTGCGAATTGGATGCCGTATTTAGAATGAAATTAAAGTGACATAACTCTTATATTCTCGCGCGAAAATGGTACCAAGATGTGCGAAAAACCTGTTCCCCCCTTCGTGTTCGACGCGGCCGGCCATCATCACCGTGCGCCAAGGCAGCACCGGCTGGGCGAGGAGGAAATCTCCCTCATGGGGGAAACGGAAGCAGCGACGGGAGCGCAACCTCGAAGGCTACGCGGAGCTCCGCAGAGCCGTTGAGACTGTCTTCGGGTTCCGGCCAGCGTCAGGCGCGGTTCCAGCCGCACGCTCTCGTCACCTTCCGCGGTAGGAGCACAGAGCTCTGTTGTGCCTTGCCAGTGGACTTCTGGCTCCAGGCAGCGAAGCGAGCGCAGCAACTCCTCACCTCCCCCAGCAAATGCTCGGGGATGGTTTTGCCCCAAAGAAGGCGGCGCGCACGGGAAAACCCGGCCGCCATTGTCGGCGCGTACAAACGTTCGTCGCCGATACCCCCGATTGGTTTGGTTTATGGGGTTTAACGTCCCAAAGCGACTAAGGCTATGAGAGACGCCGCAGTGGAGGGCTCCGGAAATTTCGACCACCTGGGGTTCTTTAACGTGCACTGACATCGCACAGTACACGGGCCTCTAGAATTTCTCCTCCAAACAAATTCAACCGCCGCGGCCGGGATCGAACCCGCGTCTTTCGGGTCAGCAGCCGAGCACCATAACCACTGAGCCACCGCGGCGGCCCGATACCCCCGAAGTAGCGCCCTTGCCGCAGATGGTAAGTCTGAAACCCTTCTTACGTAGCCTTCTATTTCCGAGGAATGCCTCGTTGATGTTGTGTAGCTAGCCGGCTTGCTCTGTGCATTAATTGCAAATGTAATAAATAGCATATGATTGTACACGCTTTGTCGTCCCTCCCTTTCTTCCCTCGAGCACGAACCCCTCCGCGGTTAGCGGGTTGGAACGCTGTATCCAGGAGTGGAAGTGCGGGGACGGAAGGTTGACCCCCATATTTCCACAGATCTTATCAAATTATTTCTTTGGGTAGAAATTACAGCAATAAAATAGCTTATCAGCCATTTCTAGTAATCTTTCTGAAACATTGTGCACACCCTCCACCGTTCTGCATTTAAGGTTCGAAATAAAGCAACAACGTTGGTCAAATGTTAAGGGGAATCCCCCAAGGTGGAGTAAATTTGTAATAAGGGAGTAATTACTCCCTTGCCGTCCCGGTTAGCTCAGTTGGTAGAGCGACTGCTCCGGTGATGCGGTGGTCCCGGGTTCGAACACCGGACCAGGACGAATTTTTCTTTAACTACGAAGTTTCTGAGAAAGCTGTATAGCTTTCCTTTGTAGCCGCATGGCTGCGCTTGGGTGGATGTCAGTGAGTAATTACTCCCTTATTACAAAGCAACAACGTATGCGCAAGTTTCGCTGAAACACCACTTTTTTACGAGAACCTCCAAACGTTAGAAGCAAACACCATCTGCCGGCACTCTGACAGGAGCATACAACAACAAGGTCGTGGAGACATTAGAACACTGCATAAACGTGCATGCTTCACCCATACATTCAACTGCCTCAAACCATAGAGCTCATGCTTATACTATGCTCGCTATGAAGGGCGCACCATCTAGTGGTAGTGGTGAGCGATTAATAACAATAGATTTCGAAGAGTTTCGACGCCATTGGGTGACACTGAGTCAGACCAAAAGGTTTAACTGCAAGGTTATGTTAGTTGGTGTCAGTCCTTGGTGCATGAATAGCGAAAAAGAAATGATGGTCGATTTGCGCAGTTACGCCAAATGCCAGTAAGGTGCGCTAGCAGTTCGGCTTTCCCTTCGGTTCTGGTGTTCAAGCACAGTGTTCACGGATTGCAGTTGTTCGGATAGTGACAATGGCTTAACGTCTATAAATGCGGAATGGTCGTTTTCTACATTCATAGATCCCTGGGAGTCCTCATGACACTCCTGGTGCAGTGCTTCAGCGGTCAAGCGATGCGCCACTGCCCTTCTATGACAGGCGTTGCCATAGGGGGGGGGGGGGGGGGGGGGGGACTTCGGTTGCTTGGGTAGGGTTGCAATATCGGCTGCAACCCATATCGGTTGCAATATCGATATTGCAACCCAATCTGGCGGTTGCAAACGGTTGCAAGAGCCAGATTATCGGTTGCAACCAATAATCTTGCGCACGGCTGTGACGCAGCCACGGCGATTATGCTCCATAGTGCTTCTCGTCGTTGAATGAAATTTCCCGATTGTCACCACCTTTTTCCTTCCTTTGCAAACAATTCAAAAACTCCCCAAATTTAAATATCTTTGGGGGTCTGACAGATTATCGATTTCTTTGCGTCGGGACGTTTTCGCAGCAACGGATGACCGTGAGATTAGATTCAATTGCGACACGTGCGGCCAGGCGCATCCCCACTTTATTACTATCGTCATCATAGCCCAAGACGTTCATTTTGGCAGAGATTTGGTCATTTTTATCAGGATATAATACTACTACTGCATTACTACTGAAGTACTACTGCCCCCCCCCCCCTCTCCCCATCAGGAATCAGCAGTCAGTTGGTGTTGAAGCCTACAGACGCTACATACGTGCACCCTTCAGAAGCACCGCCCACCAGCGACCCCAAGACCACATGCCACCTTCACCCTCCAGGGGCGTCATCCACTACCCATACATCCAACTGTACCCTACAGAAGCGCCACTAGCTCAACGGCGAAACGGCTGACTGGGCTGCGGCATTGCGAACGGCAGAATCCTTCACAGCATTTGCATATGTCCTATGGCTTTAGTCAAAAACTAAGGCCATAGTTTTGAGCAACTTGGGCAAAAACTAAACGCTTTTTTATACCTTGCCGCTGCCAGAAAGACCAATAGCGAGGAAGGACATAGTAGTAGCTCTAAAAACCGGGACGACAGGGTAGAGGACAACACAGGCGCTAGACATCAACTGACTTTATTCCCGAAAAATACCTCGTGTTTATAGGTGACATTAAGAAGAAAAAAATCAACAGTGAAATCGCATGCGTGACGGCACTTCCCGATACCGGAACTTCAATTCTTTAGTACCAAATAAACATTTTGTTTGCTCACACACGATTGCCTTTCCATATGAATAAGAAAGGCTTCCAATACCTCCCGCTCCTTCTTGTCTGCACGTATAAATATCACACATGTCTGCTCAAACAAAGGGGTACAAATTTTTTCATTACGTTTACATCGTTTGCAGTGTGCCGCCAAGTTTCCAGAGCATGATATAGCAGCTGCCAGTTTCTTGTGCTAAATGAGTCGAACGTTGACACAACGGCCAGTTTTGGCGATGTAGCATTTTCAGCAAGATAGCGGAATTCGATACACCACGTTGGTCCTGCAGGCCATAAACGGCTTCCCATGCTTGATGGGGCATGGCAGTTTTCCGTTGCAGTCATCATTCACCACTCTGCAAAGTGTTCGAAGTTTGTTGGGTGCAGTAAGCACCGCACTGATATTGCCTTTCATGGCCATCTTTTTAAGGTGGTGCGTAAGCTGGTGAACATAGCGCTTATTGCACCCAACAAACTTGGAAAACTTTGCACAGTTGTGAAGGATGACTGCAACGGAAAAACTGTCATGCCCCATCAAGCATGGGAAGCCGTTTGTGGCCTGCAGGACCAAGGTTGTCTATCGAATTCCGCTATCTTGCGGTAAATGCTACATCGGCCGAACTGGCCGTTGTATCAACGTTCGCCTCATGGAGCACAAGAATCTGGCAGCTGCTATATCATACCCTGGACATTTGGCAGCCAACTGGAAACGATGTAAACATAATGAAAATCTTGTACCCCTTTGTTTGAGCAGAAACTTGTTATATTTGTATGTGCAGACAAGAAGGAGCGGGAGGTATTGGAATCCTTTCTTATTCACATGGAAAGTCAATCGTGTGCGAGCAAACCGAATGTTTACCTTTGTACTAAAGAATTGAAGTTCCTGTATCGGGAAGTGCCGTCACCCATGCGATTCCATTGTTGATATTTTGCTCCTGATTTTAACCTATAAATTCGTGGTATTTTTCGGCAATAAAGCCAGTTGATGTCTATCGTCTGTGTTGTCTTCTTCTTCGCTGTCGTACTTGTTTTTTAGCGCTACTACTCTGTCCTCTCAATCCAAGCACCAACTAGCCCAGATTTCTGCCTTGAATATCTCGCGATCAATCATTAGCTGCCAGGACAGCAGCTTGGGTGTGTTGGTTACTCATTTGTTTCTCGTTTGTAACAACTTTGTTTCAATCTTGTTTCATTTGTTTCAACTTTGATTCACCTCCATGCTTTAAAAACTTCCTTTGTCATATCAGAGTGTATGAGCGATATGGGTGTGACGCATGTGGTTGTGCAGATGGTATAAGAAGCCGGGTTACTTCGAAATAAACGAATTAATCTGAGTTGTAGGTCAACGCCTGTCTCCTGTAATGCGCACGCACGCACGCACGCACGTACGTACGCACGCGCGCACGCACACACACACACACACACACACACACACACACACACACACACACGCACGCACACACACGCACACGCGCACGCACACGCACACGCGCGCACGCACGCACGCACGCACACACACACACACACACACACACACACACACACACACACACACACACACACACACACCCGCGTGGGTTTTCACTCAATGGGAAAAGTAAGGCTTACGACTTAATGACAGCAATTCCTGAAGGCGGAGTCTCAATGCAACGATAGCCGCCGCGGTGGCTCAGTGGTTATGGCGCTCGGCTGCTGACCCGAAAGACGCGGGTTCGATCCCGGCCGTGGCGGTTGAATTTCGATGGAGGCGAAATTCTAGAGGCTCGCGCACTCTGCGTGGTCAGTGCACGTTAAAGAACCCCAGGTAGTCGAAATTTCCGGACACCTTCACTACGGCGTCTCTCATTAGCCTCAGTCGCTTAGTGACGTTAATCTCCATAAACTACACCATCAACGCAACGGGATACTATCGTCGACCTTGCATTCTACAGCGAGCAAGCAGAGAAATACATCATCAGCCATTTCTTCTCATTCTCCGCCAGCAAAAACAGTTGATGGAAACGGTTAAAACAAAGTGTCCGTCAAGTTCAATGAAGTGAAAAGATTCACTGAGTGATTGATGGGTGCAAGCAATTACATCAGCTTACAGGAGTGGAGGTGGGCATCATGGTCAAGCAGTAAAGACAACAGCAAGCGTTTGGGTATCATTTGGAAAACGATCGTCGCAACAGACTGTCTGATCAATCATCCGCCCACTTTTTTCTCTCTCTGATTTGCTGACAGTCGAGAGGAGGAAATATTTATTGCCGCAGCTGTGGGTACTCGTCGTCGAGGCAACTTGACTTTGGGCGAGAATTCCGCGAAAGCGGGGAAAACAGCCTGTGTAGTGGAATGTTCGCAACTGCCTTTCTTTTCCTCATGGGAGCTACGACATGAAACGACTGGGCCGCTCGTATTGACAATTGGACACCACGGAGAGTCGTTCGGGCGGCGGGGCCGCGCGCGCAGGAGCCTCCAAGGAGGGATTCGCACACGTTCGATTCTGCTTTAAGACTGATTTATTTACCAGGTATTGCGAGGAGGAAAGGAAAAGATATAGAAGGGAGGGGGAGGGAAGCGGGGAGCCCGTATTGTGCCAGAGAAAGAAAGAGTGGCAAAAAGCGCCGCCCTTGACCTTGGCTGGGTCGGGCGTCGTTCTGTCACGTCGGGTTCTACGGCGTGCGAGGCCCGTTTCGTCCGCTCCACCCGTCTTCCCCTGCCTCCCTTTAGGGCCGACTCCTCTTCTTTACAGCCTTTCCCCCCAATTATCCCGTCAGCGTTGGTTTACGTGTGGGCGCAGTAATCGGCCGCCAAGAGCTGTGTCGGGCCATGTGACCGAATTTCGGAGTGCCGCTGCTTGAAGGAAGGGAATTCCAGGTCGCGCGTCTTTCACAGCTCGAACTTATATTGTGCCCTGTGTCTCTACACCTGCTGCTAAGAAAACGAGTGTGGGCTTATCGCTACTCGACTGCGTAAGCTGGGATACCGTGTGTTGTAGTGTTGACGCCTAGGGCGTTAGTTGTGCAGGTTTGTGCGCAAGATGGTCTTAGAATGGCGCGTGACGGCGTCTTAAGTGTTGATAATGAGTTTTTCTCGAAAACAGCCGAGCAGAGACCTAACTCCTACAGCAACGTCGCGCCGTACCCGAAACGATGACACATCCGATTTGGCCCCAGTCCTACAATGAGGCCAGCGTGGTCGGTAAGCGACGGGAGTCCGCGCACTGGCCGCGGCTTTCCGAGAACCGCAGAAAGCCTGCCGGATTTTTCCAAGGCAGAAGAACACGTTGTAAACAAAGTAGAAGCAGCACTTCCCGGTGAAGAAACGGGAACCCGTGGAATAAATCAGATACAGACGGCAGCAGAAACCATGGCCATCTTGGAGACATCCGAACAGCGGCGCCCAAAAGACAGCGGACCGAGAGACACCGAGAGCACGCCCCCCCCCCCCCCCCTAATTGGCAGCGACACAGATGGGAGCCGGGCGGGCGACAACAAACGGTGCTTCGGCTCTACAGTGCAAGCCCACAAGCGGTCCCTCTCCCGAACAGCAGATGCCTGCCACAGTGCAAGTGTGGGGGTGGGGGACGTGGCCACTTAACCATTCGTACGTGCAGAGGGGAGAGAAAGGGCATGTTGTCAACATTCATGTGGTTTGCTTGCGCGACGCTAGGGGTGGCGACGATTTCTGCCCGAAAGAAAACCGGTGCTCAACCCGACATCTGGCGCACCCCGACCCGACCCGCAACGTCGGGCTCCATGTAAACAAGGCTATTGTGGCCGAAAAGGCGGGTGGACGAGAGCAGTGCGAAAAGAGGAGTCGTCGGAAGAAGACGTATGTAATCTTACCAGAATACAACCAATGTTTTTGTTATAGTTATTCAGTTTTTGTCCCCGTGGGATTTATCCGCTATTATTCGGACCCTAAAGTTGAAAGTTGAAAGTTGTAGTGTTATCGTTAAATTCAGAAGCTACTACACACGCAGAAGCGGAGAGGAGCGCACAAGGAGCCCAGGAGGAGGAATCCAGGGGGCTTGGAGGGTGAGGGAGAAAGAAGTGCTGTAACGAGCGGCTGCGCTATGGGGAAGCTTTCACATCATGTAGTTGTAAAATAGATTGTTCGGCAAACGTAAGATGGGACAGTAGTAAAGGAGGACAGGCAACGTAAAGTAAAAATAAAAAAGGCAACTGAATTGCACAAAAGAACGGGGAAACTGAAAAGACGAGGAGGCGCAGACACGCCACCAGAAAAAAAAGAAACAGAGACGAATAGACGCAATCAGCACCGAAATAAATTAATTGGCCAGCTCGATTCGCCTGCACTATTTGAACTGGTTCTCACGGCGCTTAACTTCGCTATTCGCTTCAGCGGTGCAACATGTCGCCCATTGCACGACGCCATTCGTTTGAGAAAGGTGCGGACGTCATACAGGCCTAGTTCAGGAAATGTACACGAAAGCTGTGCACCTCCTCAGTAGTCAGCGCCGAAATTGTGCGGCTGCAGCCACCATGGAAGCAGACGATTGTTTGAACGTTGCGCTAAAGGGCGAAAATACTCAAGTTTTTCCGCTAGTCGATGACAGCAGTGGCCTAGTTCGCCAAGGAAGCGGCTACGCGTACCAGGCAGTCTCGGCAACACGTGCATACAGCATGATGTACGTTTCGCGCCAGCTGCCGCTGGCTGCACATCAATCAAATCAATCAAATCTTTATTTACATCATCCAGATGTTAGGGGCGCAGACAAAAAGCTCTCACTGGAGCTTGATTGCGTGCCTGCGCCCCCGTACAAGGTTTCAAGGTTTCTTTGATTGCATATATTGGCAGCAACTAACAAAACAATTGCGTTTGAGGAAAAATAGGCGAGACACAACTGACTCGGAAAAAATCCATAACCAGAGATAAAAACAGACAAAAATAGCAAAAGAAATAAGATGCAAAAATACTGGTTTGTAAGACTAACACAAAACATTTAGCAATAATGGTAAGTGGTAGCTGAGCATTTGACGTCCACAGTTAGTACGTATTTGAGGAATGAACCATTTATCGCGGTTTCTTATGGCATGAATGTGTTCTCTAGGTGTTAGTTGAGACAAAGTTTCAAGAAAATTACGGTAGGTATTACTACTCTTATATCGTTTTATTAAGTTTACATTATATAGATCGTGTATTGCAGTTATGTGAAAGGCATTAAAAAGAGGTTTTGTCGTAACGTCGCGGGGGATGCTTGCAATGCTTCTTATGGCTCGTTTTTGGATTACATGTAACCTGTTTAAATTTGAGAGTGTGGTAGTTCCCCATACCGTGAAACAGTAGTTTAAAACGGAAGCAAACATGGAATTATAAAGAATTAGTTTCACTTTTTGTGGCAGAAAATAGCGCAGTTTACTTAACACACCAGTTATTTTTGACAGCTTGTCCGCTATTTTATCGACATGCATCGAGGCTGGCTGATGACAACACTCTTTTAGATGTGCTGTTTGAAAATTCTTCACTCGGTTCGATACACGTTGGCGCCCGTTGATGTGGGCCGCACACAGCTGGCCAGCTGGCTGCAGTTTGACGCTAAGTCTAGTGGACGACCATGCCTGCACTCGACCATTCGCTTTGCAAGCAGCCAGTGCCAAGACACGCTTGAACTGCCTGTAGATGGATAGATAATTATTGGCATCCCCTTTGTATCGGGCTGGCGGCGGGAGCCACCTTACCCAGTAAATAAAGCGGTTAATTGTTTTAGAACGCGAGTTCTACTCCTCCCGTAAAAAGCTGAAGGTCATGTGGCTATGAAGTTTGACCTCCAAACCAGGAGAAGCGGAGGCTAGGCTCTGACGTCATGTCACGTGACTCGCCACGCCTCGCCACAGCTGCGTATACGCGGAGCCGACGGCACTCTCACAACTGCCAGAAATCACGTGACGCGCAGTTCGTTATACAAAAGCATGTAGCATGTGCTTACCTTCACACAAAGCCATTGATGAGCAACGTGCCGCAACTAGTGCTACGACCATGTATCGTCGCCGTCAAGCGGAATCTGTTTATCTTTACGATATGGAAAGGCGTCAGATTGAATAACCATGCTTACCAGAGCTTTCGCTTGTCTTACTAGGGTCAGCCGGCTTGAACCGCAGCTAATTTTTGTTTCTTCTGTAACTGTTCACCTTACTTTTTTAAAGCTGTGAATCCTGTTTTGTTCTTTATTTCGTTCCCCGCCATTGGAGGCTATTTTTCATGTTGTGAGCTATATTGCTTCGATATTTGCGGCGTTTGGCGCAATTTCTCCGTTCCGCTTTTGCGTCACCAATACTCCAGTCTTCTCTCGTTCGTCTCTGCAGCTTATGTGACTCCACAAGGGCGTTGAAAGCAAAGTCCACTTTCACTGTGCCTGAAACGCAGAGCTACTGGAAGGCTGAATATATCCTTTCCGACATCTCCTTGTATAGCTTTTCTGTCTACCAGAACATGTTTAATGTTTTTGTTTGGTTTGGTTTGGTTTATGGGGTTTAACGTCCCAAAGCGACTAAGGCTATGAGAGACGCCGTAGTGGAGGGCTCCGGAAATTTCGACCACCTGGGCTTCTTTAACCTGCACTGACATCGTGCACAGTTCATGGGCCTCTTGAATTTCTCCTCCAAAGAAATTCAACCGCCGCGGCTGGGATCGAACCCGCGTCTTTCGGGTCAACAGCCGAGCACCATAACCACTGAGCCACCGCGGCGGTCCATGTTTAATGTTTTCTACACCACTTTCGCACGCTACACGAATATCATCTCCCTGTTCATACTTGCTTTTACGCTGCCTGGTTATACGGTAGCCTGATCTGGCTTCAATTAAGAGGGTACTGCCTCTTGAATTACCATTATTATTTATTATTTCATTATTTCATAAATACTGCCGACTGCCCTTTGGCGGTCAAGGCAGGAGTGCACAAAGTTAAAAAAATTACAACGTAGTAACAACAAAATAACAGCAAAAAAGGGCGATTACAGTACGAGGACAAAATTCACTAAGACCAACGGGAAGCAAAAAAGTACAGGCAAATCATCCATGTCAGACTAAGTGAACAGAATAAAAACAAGGAAACCGAAATACACTGTACTAGACGCGCTACTGCGATACATGAGCGGAAACAGCAGACAAGAAAGATTCTGAAGATATCGCTTGGCAGTCGGTTCCATTCGGAAATGGTGCGTGGAAAGAAGGAACAAGAATATGCTTTTGTTCGGCATCGTGGCATCAAGATAGTCCTTTCGTGTTTGTTACGGGTTAGGCGTGTTGTGTTGTATTGCATGTAACTCTGAAAATTCAGTTTTGTTTTATTATGTATGATATTGAAAAACATTTTAGTCGGTGCTGCTTGCGACGGGATTCAAGCGTGGGAAGCCCAGATCTGTTGAGGAAATCAGATACCGAGACCTGCCGACCATAAGCGTGGTAAATAAACCGGAGTGCTTTCCTCTGGACGCCTTCAAGAATTTTATATCCGTTTTTGTGTGCGGATCCCATACAGCGTCGGCGTATTCGAGCACTGGACGCACAAGTGATGTGTATGCTGCCAGTTTAGTTTCGCTCGGGCAATGCTTTACGCGGTGCTTTAATAACCGAAGTTCTTTTGACGCTGATGAGACAATGGACTGGATGTGTACGCTCCAGTTCAGGTTGGATGTCATGGTTACCCCAAGATATTTCACCTGAGTGACTGATTTGATCGGAAGGCCATTGATTTTGTATGTGCATTGAAGCGGTTGTTTCTTTCGTGTTACTGTAATTTTTCCGCATTTGGAACTGTTTATACCCATTTGCCAAGTACAACACCAGCTGGAAACTGCTGTTAACCATACAGCGTTTCCTTCCGGATTTCATTCTTACCAGCTTTGTATTCACGCAATAATTCTTTTCGTCCCATTTTTTGCCCCCACTTAGCAGTCTCGATCGGTTTCGTGGACCTTCTTTGATGTTCGCTATTGCCCTGTTGTTGCCTGCGTAGCCTGTCGTAAGCTTTCTTGTGATTTTTCTTTATTGCGTGTCCGCGTTTTTACTGTAAAGTACCTGAAGAGTTTGGCCACCCACCTCTTACCCTTCATTTTCGTGGTATTTCCTCCAGAAATATTTTGCTCTGCGCTTCTCTCGCCTGTTTGCAGCGCCGTCGCGGAACTTTGCTCAACTGATGCAACGAGTGCAGCCAAACCGAACAGACTTAATGCTGACTTGAAAGCGAGCGCTCGTCCGTGTCTCTCACAGAAAACATGAGATGGTTCCTGGAAGACACTGGAACGCAGGAGACGGTCCCCAAGAAGAAAAAAAATCCAGCAACGCGGACATCCACGCCGAACTGAGGGCATGAGCAGGATGTCATCTTCCAAACGGTTCTCTTGCTGCACCCCGGTCGAGAGTTTGCGATTTCTTTGATCAACGTACGGTCTCGACCCCCTCAGGGGGACAAAGCTCTCCCCAGGAAACAGAGACCCATCCGCTGCATCCTACCTGGAGAAGTCGCCTTCGAAACGTTCTAACGGACAGACGTACTTACCATTTCATCTATGCAGTTATCTTAGTTTTTAAATTCGTGCTAATTAAATCAGTTGTTGAAGTTCACCGTGGTGTTTTCACTGGCCTGGAACGAACAACAAATATTTGTGCGAAAAACACTTTGCGGCGAAAACATACCTCCTTGCAGATTTCGTAATCTCATTCTCCCACCTGACTTTCTGCCGCCCTCTGCTACGATTACCTTCTTTCGGAATACTGTCCGTAGCCCCGGAGGACCGTCGGCTTTCTCTCCGCATTACATGTCCCGCCATGGCGAATTTTTGGCCTTGATTTTTACTAGGACAGGCACGTACCTAGCCAGGAATTTTTTTTCAGGAGGGGCCCAAGGTAACTTTCGAGCAGGCGCCACGTCTACCACTTCCCTTTCCATAGTTCGCTGTGCTGTTATCAGTTGTATTGTTAACCAGCCTTTTCGTTGTCAGATAAAATGCGTTGAATGTTCCAAAAACGTTAGAATTGATTTTTGCATCTCTTGAAGCCTAGAGAACAAGTTTTTAAAAAACAAACCCCTGACCGGGGTAATACTTTGATATTGACTGCTGGGAAGTAAATTGCGGATGCGGAATGGAAACTACGCATCTGTACCTCTTCTGTGTCTTCCTCTGTGTTCTTTTCCGTTCCCCTTTCGGATTGGGTAATGACGTGCGGCGCGTGAAAAGGCTACCTCACCTCTTCCGCCATGTTGCGGAGAACAGACAAAGCGAAGACGAGATGACAGGCGTCGCGAAAGGCGTGCGCCGAATGGTTAGCGGCTCTGCCCACCCCGCCGTTGCCGCAGCAGCGGAAAGCGGGCAGCGAACAAGGAAACCCAAACGTTTTAAGGCGAAAGCCTTTAATGTCTCATCGTTGTAAGCAGCAGTTGTCGACAGAAATGTCGCGCTTTTCAGTTGGTGGAAACGGTCGTGACGTCACCGTGAGCGAATTTCAAACGGGGCCAATTGTACTTCGGCTAGTAACCAGGCAACCAATTGAAGGGATCGTATAGTGATGCTCCAAGTAAGTGGGACTGAGCTTAGTTAATTGCGTAATTGCTCAATTAGCCTAATTAACTTTTCAAGTCAGGTCATAAAAGTAATTAAAACGGAGTAAGAAATTCGTCGAGCTCGGGAATCGAACCCCGGTCTTTGGAGTGTGAGACGAGCATGCTATCCACTCCGCCATGCCAGCTCAATGGTTTAGGAAGAACAAAGGTGCGTCTAGTGAATGCGGTGTCTTCGCTCACTCCCATCCTCCTCCCTTCTCTTCCGGCGAGGTTTAGGTGTCCACTGAGATATGAGAGACAGATACATTTCCTTTCCTCAAAAACCAATTTACCAACGAGCGAGGCATAGAACCGAATGGGCGATGGCGTTCTATGGACTCCTGGAAGCGTTGCAAGACGCTGCGCGTTCCACTCTTAGAGGCGAAGCTTAACATATTAACCACACATCAGTGACCACACTTTAGGTCAAGAAAGTGCCCCCCTGAATTTTGACAGGTCTCCACCGAGATATGTGAGACAGTTACTGCATAATATCCTTTCCTCAAATACAATTTTCATTTCCTTCATTACGGGCCATCTTTGTCTTTCTTCTTCCACTCCCACTTCCTCCCTTCCTCTACGGTGCGGTTCAGGTGTCCACCGAGATGACAGAGGATTACTGCGCCCTTTCCTTTCCTAAAAAGCGTTCAAAGGGCAAGGCATCGCGCCGAACGGGTGGTGGCGTTCCGTGGACTCCCTGGCAGCGCTACAACACGCTGTCACGTTCCACTCCTAAAGGCGAAGCTTAAGCGTCATTAATTAGCAGTTAATTAGTATTCAGGCACAAATCAGTAATTAATCATTAATTAGTCATTTGTCGTCACTTAGTAATTAGCACTCAATTACATGTGCCGCCGCCAGTGCCACAGAAGCAGTCAAAGTGGTGCGGAAAACGCTTTCGCCTCTACGCACTTTAGACAGTCAAAGTGCCCCCTGAATTTTTACGGCTCCACTGTGAGCCGCACAGTTGCAAAGCCGCCTCAGCGGACCAAGCTGTCGAACCGAGGTTCCAGCAGTTTTCAGAGACCATGCTCTCCTCTTAAAATCCCGCGTATTGGATTCCCGTCTTACCATTGAAAAAAAAAACATGACAGGGTTAATTATAAGATGACGGAAGTGGCCTTTGCCCCGCAGTGGATGCAAGCGAGGTGACCATGATGGCGGTGAACCAATTTATTATGTAACGACGATCCTCATGGCTCAACGATACCGAAACAAGACAGTGATATCTCGACCTCATTAACTCCGCTAGAAAATCGCCTACGGAGCCCTGCCTTGAAGCAACGAAAGTTTGGTCAGGATGTGGGCGACCCAACGGATGCAAGCGACACAAAATCGTGGCGGTCACTAATTTCTGCTCCTCGTATGAAAGATGTGCGACAAAAGCAGTGCGCTTGCTCCGGTCGCTATCCCCGTCGACTGAGTGGCCCCAGTGATTATCTCGCAACCAGCGGAGGAGCGCAGTGTGCGAGCACGGCTAGGATGAAATTTCGTGTGCAATAGTCCTTTCTTCAATAACATCCTGCGCATGCGCTTAGCCTCCTCTCTACTGTTTTTACAGGTGACATTCGCTAATATGGCTGGCGAATTCACTGCAGCTTTTCTTCTACGAACGGCGGTTTCTCGACCAACGACGCGAGGAACTGCGCGATAGTAATCAGATGGAGGTCTCGCATCTTTTAAGCCCCTGCACATGAGTGCGCAGTCACCGCGTGACCCGTCTGAAGGAAGTACACCCAGTCCGGTTCGCAACAGCGTCCTTGAGTCAGACTACGTAGCCGCGGTATGAATACAGATGGTTCGTGGACATCTACTCCGCCTAGTCGTTGCCGGCTACCATCGCTGTTGATGGGCCCCTCACCAGTAATTCACTAAGGTGGCACTTTGGGCTAGCTGGCGTGACATATACAGCGAAGAGATACAGCATGCAGGGACCAGACAAAGTAAGTTCGTCTCCCACTGTGTTCCGTCTCTCTCGCGCTGTATCTCTTGGCCCTTTGACCAGATTTGAACATTTCATATAAATAAGCCGAGTAAGTACCGTTTTGATCGCCCTGAAATGCACTGAAAATGGTAATAAAATCCCGTTCACATTCTCTTTCGACACAGCCAATCCCCTCAATCACTCCGCTTGCAGCCAAGCCGTGTGGCGAGACGTCGAAGATACACTTCATTGGCCCATCGTTCTGATCCTGGGGCCAATGACGGACGATGCCTACTCGTCTGATAGCCGCTCTCGCTCTTGTCGCCCCGTCAGTTTCGGTTAAAAAAAAAAGAACACATTTTAGTTTATTTGTACGGGGCATGGGTACTACTCTACCCTTTGTTAATCGTCTGTCTATACTTCAATTCTTCCTATCTTAGCGGGCACACGAGCGCACTGATAATTGTGTCTCACATACACCTCGACGCACCGGGCGGCTCTGTCTCGAGACCTCATGTTCACACCGGCAAGTAGACGGGCTTTACCGACCAGCGCTCAGAAGTGCCGCTGTAAATACTTCGGAAAGCAAAACACGAGAAAAAAAAAACACGTAGCACTTGAGGCACTTCGCGCCTCCTCGTGGAAGCCGAGGTAAAAAGGGAATTTCGTTTGCGAAAGCTCGCCTCCCGCAAGGGTGCACAGTAACCAACTCGGAACAAGACACGGGAGCGAGAACACAGCGCCTTATGCTGTGTTGTTCTTCCTTCCTCCCGTGTCTAGCGCTCTGTTACTTACATTGGATGTACCTGTGATGTGCACACCACACTGGTGAGGGATTTTTGGAACGCGGCGTGTCGGCAGTGGTGCGTGGGACAGCGGAGCGCCGTACGTGCCAGCCCCGCGTTGCGCGTGGGCGCGTGCGAGTGGTGTGCGCGATGCAGGCACGAGGAGCGTAGAGCTACGTGTCAGCAAACCGAGGTGTTGAGGAAGACACCGTAGCACAAGTCTGGTCGTTCAAGCGTGGAAGTGGCAGCGGTCGGACGTTGGGTTCGAGCTGCCAATGACTTCCCTTGGATCATCGACGCAAGATCATTAAGCCTCATTCAAGCGTGGAGGTGGCAGCCGTCAGACTTCGGGTCTGTGCTGCCGTGGACCTCCCTTGAATCAATGACGCAGGCCTACTGCGATCGCCACTTTGCTGCCACGGTTTCCTGGCATAGGCTGCACAAGCCTACGGTGTTTGAGGAACTCCGTCGACAGAACCTGGCTATAGTTTTGCTGCTCCAGCTGCCCATTTCTTGGGGGCGAATGACAAGAGCTCGTCAGCGTCTCCCGTGTCATCTCCGTTCCTCATCTCCAGGCTCTCTACCACCGCCTCCCTGAACGCAACGCCAGCGACGCCTCGCCACTTGCCAACCCGCGTCTGTGCTACCTGCAAGGCATTCCCGCACCACCTGGGACACTTTGTAGCCGGTGAACTCTCTCCTTTTTATCTGTTGTGTTTTACGCGTGCCTAGTGTGTGTTTTCCTTAGTGTTTTCGTTCCTTTCATTGGCTCCTTTCCTTTAAAATATAAACACGGCTTCGTTTTGTTTTGTTTGATTTCTTTGTTCCTTTCTTCGAACCTGCACGCGAAAGCGTTCCCCTCCAGCAGTTGGGGACGTGTCCCCCCGATTCGCGAGTGTACCAACTTGCCCAAGCCTCCGCCTTAACAAAGCATGGCGAAATCGCTTCATTGCGAAGGCTGCAACTGCCGGGCGGCCCACCCCGGCCGCTTGTGCAGTGTGCCGCGCGTGCGATTAATTAGCCACTGCTGCAGGACGCTGCTTGCGCGACGCTTTGTATATACTGCGTTATTTCATGTAAATACCTGCAGTGGCCGCTGACCCGTGAGTGCCTGGACAGTGTCTGAACACTTGCTTGCGAGCGGGGCTAACTCGTTTACTTTTTTTGCATTTTACAAATATATAAAGTAGTGCCCAGTTAATATGACGCCGTTAATACGGGCGACTCGAATTATGAACAACTTTTCTGTGGAGCAAACTTTTCCAATGTCTCATTAATTTGGAAGCTCGCAGTCCGGACGATGTACAGGACGTAAATGCACAGAGCCAGTTTGGGCCCATGTATTTTTGTCGCGTTAATATGTACAGCGGTGAGAACAAACCTTGGCTGGCACAATTACATATTTCTTTTCCGGTAATTTGAGTGCAGAACACTAGCGAGAGGCAGTGAGAGAGAGCAAACGCCTGAGCGATCGCCTATTTTTTCGTGGTTTCAGGCCTCATACCGCCAAGATGGCCAGTCAGCACGCATCATCATTTGTCGTATTATAGGAATGGCTGTAAAGGAAAAGCTCGCAGCAGCTTGCGCAACCATTGACAGCCGACTGAGTACAGATATGTCCCGTGGGATGCGGAAAATCGTAGTAGATACATCATCATGACATCAGACGCCATCACATGTTTCATAGATCACTAGGTGCTCCAGATTGTACCACACTGTTTTAAAGGTAATGCCTACTACCTAAATGCACTTCCAGCAACCAAGAATTAGTCTAATTTACACTTCGCTGCCGACCAGTATGCACAGAAGCATACCTAAATCATAAAGTGATTTTTATTGCGAAAGCAATACTGCTAGCACTTTTCTGCCGTCAGTGGAGGTCGTTCCTTCGCTCCGGCGCAGCTGCGGCGCACGACCACGTGACAGCGTGACGTCACGACCAGAGGAGAGCAGGGGCCCCAACTCGTCTCTTCGGCCGTAGTCGTTCCTTCGCTCGGCGCGGCGGCTACCACGTGACGGCCTCCTCGGCCCGCCGCGTGAGGGCGCTCGCTAGGAGAGTACAAACGGGGCGCCGCAGGCGCGTCCAACTCGTCTCATCGCTGGAGGCTCATTAATATAATTAATTAGTCAACTTCATTAATTTATTACATTAATTAGTTAACAGAGCTGGGGCCCAACTCGTCCCATCGATGGGTGCTCGTTAAATTAATTAATTAACTAACTCAGCTGATAAAATTAATTATTAACTTAATTATTACATAAACTAATTATCTTAATCATTAACTAAAATTAATTATTATCATTAATTGGTGACATTTATTTCATTAATTTTACTTAATGCCGAAGAAGAATCTATGAGTAGTACGGAGGGATATAATCACAAGAGAAGAAAACGCCGTGCATAAGAAACGCCGGAACAGAAAGAAGAGCGGCTTGCTTAAAGAAAAGTGCAGTATACAGCCAAGAAGAAAGAACAGAGCATTGTGGTGATTCGAGAGGGTGACATCGTGGCTCAGCGACGTGAAGAACAAGAGATAAGAGTTGGCGAGTTCGAGTCTGCTACGCGTGAATTCGAGAAACGAAAGTATACCATCAGAACCAAGCGCAGCCAGGTGTTATTGCTTTCGCAATCAGCCAGGCTTAACCAAGCTAAGCCTTCAGCCAATTTTTTTTACATTTTTGCTTCACGATTCGTTATTACAGGTGGCTCGCTTTATGAACAGTTTCGCTCGGGAACAAAACTGCCCATATTAACGAGGCATGACTGTGTGATGGCTGTTTCTTAAAATGACTGTGGGTCCACACTAGACATGAGGAGTTTGATGCACAGACTCCAAGAATGATTTTAGAATATGATTTAATTAATGGATCTGGCTTGATGCCGCTTACAGGAAATGCAGTAGGGCTCGTCCACGTCGGGGCTGAGTCAGCTTGTTGTGGCACGGGCTCGACGAATGGCTGGATGTCTGCTGCGGCCGGGTTGGGGATTCTTCACGGCGGTGCGGCTCTCGTTCTCGGCCAGGCGTTGAAGCGTGCTGTGGAGGCCGAACGCGAGCGAAGGCTAGGCCCCGGGCTCCCTGATCCATGCGCCGCCCCGATCTCCTGCCTTCCTCCGTCTCGTCCGCCCGCTCTAATCGTCCCTCTCTGCCCGTTCCTCCCGTCGGCTCCCCCTTTTAAGCCTTTTGCGTCTTTCTTTCTGCCGCCTCCCCTCCGCCGTAGCCGCTGGCTGCTTCTCGCCGTCCCCGCGGCGCCGCCCGCTCGCCGCTTCCTTTTGTTCACTCCGCGCAGATCTCCCTCCTCGTGACAGCGTCGAGCTCCCCTCCGAGGCGATACGACGCCAGGATGGCGCGGTCTGCGGATTCCAGGGAAAGTCGCTGACCGGGTTCACTCCGCGCAGCTCTTCCCTGGAATCTTCGTGACAGGCTTAATCCCCACCGTAGGAGTCGTCGACGGCCATCTTATGCGCTATGTGGCCTTGTCTCTCCGTGGCGACACGACGCCAGGATGGCGCGATCGGCCGCTTCCAGGCAGTCCCTGACCGGGTTTGTGCGGGCACTGGTGTACGCGCCGCACGAATCGTCACGACTGTAGTGCACACAGCTCCTGTAGTGGGCTACCAGCACGTGGGCTACTGGGTCACGCCTCCTTGATAAGGGTTTATATACCCCGGCGCTGTGCACAGTCGTGGCACTTCGTCGTAGCTTATCGCTGACGGCAGCCTGTGCTGGCCTTCATAAGTACTTTGTCAACGGAATGAAGAAATTCCTCCAGCGCACTTCGCTGCAACCACCTGTTTCCTTCCCGCACCGAAGAACACCACAGAATGGCGGCGAGGATTCACGTATCGGCAGCAGGACGTGGATTTAAGTTGGCATTGTCTTCCCGACTTCGGAACCGCCAATACTACGAAATGGCCTCGCAGCTGAAACACATGGAACCTGCTGCCGACTCGACCAGTGATTAGACGTCATACAACGAAGGCGAACAGAGTTCCAGAGGACCTTCAAGTCCACGTTTGGTGAGTCTCATCGGTCCGAAAACGTATACCAACGGTTAAAGTCACTGACTGCTCCCGATACCCTCACTTCAAAGTCGCTTAGCGCGTTAAGGAAAATTTTGACTAAACATCTGCCACCGAAGCCACCCGTTATTTCCAAGAGAGTGAAGCTTTATCGCTCCCTGCAGCGTGAAACGCAGACGGTATCTCAGTTTGTGGAAGAGGTACGCAGGCGAGCTCAAGCCTGCGATTTCGGTTCTTTTCTCAAAGAAGCGCTTCGCAACAAGTTTGTCTGTGGCATGCGGTGAATTTATTCTTAGGGAGCTGTTCGTCCAAGACAAGCAAACAAAATTTCATAAGGCTGTTGACCGCGCCTTGGCCTCCGAAGCCGCAATGAACAATACAGCGACAGCCCATGACTTATTGGATAGCGCTGACCAAGTTCACCGAATGCATGGGTGGAAAGCACGAGTATAAGTACGCTATACTAGGCGTGCAAAGACTCAGCCATGCTATCGCTGTGATTCATTCAAGCGCGATGCACAAGCATGTCCGCACGTACGAGCTGCTTGCTTCGAATGCAACCGACAAGGGCACACACGGAAAATGAGCAAAACGAGAACAGAACCGAAAAACCAGAAGCAGTACATGCGCACGCTTGAATGCACGGCCTAACGAAGCTGAACTTTACTACCTTTAAAATGGAGCTGGTCATTGGAACAGCAGTATCGGCCGTGTAGCGCCATCAGGAGAGAGTGCACTTTCCCGTATCCATTTGCAACGAACAAAGATGCAATTGAAGGCGTACACGGGGGAAACCGAAAAACCGGTTGGCGTAATGGATGTGCTGGTCCGCCACCATAACAGAGGCACGACTGCCGCTTTACTTTCTACCGCAGGACTGGACACCGGCCGCTTTTAGGTCGCACCTATCTAGAGCTTATCAGGCTAGACTGGTGTGGCATTCAAAACCTTTGAAAGATCTCCGCTACGTTAGGCATTCTGTCGGCCGCATTGGCACCACTGCTACGGAAGAACGAAAACCTGTTTAAGGACGAGCTAGGAACCATAAAGGAGAGCAGGCAAGCCGCCAGTACAAGGATGACGAAAGGCCTCGTTTTCTGAAAGCAGGGAGTGTACTATCGCGATGAAACGAAGCGCGAACAGTAGAAAGCATGGCCTTCCGCACAATGAACGCAGCCTAGCGCCGGCCCGCTAGTACGAGGATCCGTGTCCAACCAAGGTAGATATACCATGGTAGCGAAGGCTCCATAGGCGCCCATTGGTCCAAAAAATGGCGGCTCATGGGGGCACCCCAGCGCCCTTATTTTGGGGGCAAACTACGTATGAGTGACGTTCAATGACGTCACGCATACGTATGATTTTGGCGCGAATTATAAAGTGGTATTTTTATTAAAACCCGCATTTTCAAGCCGGTATCACTTGAAGGTTGCCTTTCAGTGCGCACCAACCTTTGCCAGTCAAATGTGCTCGAGTTCCTGCTAGTTATGGCCTTGTTAATGTGCAATTGGGAACCCAATGAAAGTGACTGGCAAAGAAGCAGCATAGAAAGGCAGCAACACTTTCAGACGCTGGCTAAGCATGCATGATTCTTAGTGGAAACCATGGTGGAAATACTGGTGCTAGTACTTTCGAGTATATCAAGGTATGATGCACAAAGCGCAGGCTCAAGTGCACAGTTCGCAATACAGTGTACGGCAAGTATGTTTTTCATATTCATAGTTTATTACAGCAACCAAACAAATACAGTGATAAAGCACACCAACAAAAACTGCTCGTAACAGGCAGCTCAAGCAGCAATTTTTTTAAGCTGGCTATTCATCTCAATGGTCACACTGCGGATAGGAAAAAGCCCTGAAGTTCCAGGAACATTGCCAGGTAGAAAATTGAAAAGTATTGAAAACAATGTTACGACAGCTTCCATTGAGGCAAACATGACATGACATAAGTAGGCGCATCAACACATAGACCATGCAGCACACAGTGATTACTCTTCACATTTCACTTCTTCAACTGAAAGAATATAGCAGCTATGTTTACACCTGCATGACAATATTAAAAACAAGTTTTAGCATCAACAAATCTGCTCAACGCTAAAGCATTGCACCATACATAGGGCCTGCGCACAACCTCGAGAGCTCCTCCTTGTCGCTAACCGAAGTAATTTGAAGCAATTCTAATCAAACTAAAATATACATGAAGTGCAGTTTAAAGTGAAGTGCAAGGACATCCAATACAGCCACTCCTTCCTCGAGTAGACACAGTATCGAGACGCAGCCATCCTGGCCGCAGATACACAAACAGTTCGAAGTGCTTGGAAGAGACCCTCAGGTCTTGCAGCTGGCACGGCGTCTTCTCCAGGCTGAGGTTGCGGCAGAACTGAACCCACGTTTTGCACCTGGGCATGATGCAGCGTCCACGTTATACAACTGCACCCAAATGAATATCGTATACTCCAAACGTCAATAGGCCAAGATTACTTTCACCTAAATGCAGTACGTTATAACTGTGGCAGAAAATGCTCGCGCCAAGCCTCCGCGCCTCAGAGTGCGGTTACGCTCGCCTGATACCACGCGGCTAGCTGTTTTTCTATGCTCAAATAGAGACGAGAGCGATCCAGCAAAATGAGTTTAAAACTACATTGACGGTCATGTATACGTAGAACGGCAATAACTACTGCTGGGCGAATTCAGTTAAAGCACAGTCAATGCGGCGCACATACACATGGTTGAGTTTCGATGCTGTCAGTTGCGAAGGGATCCTCAAATTGGCTTCACGGTGCTGCAAAACCTATTAATGCCATGCTCATAGCTGTTAGGCAGCGCAGTTGGTTTTAAATTGACCATGCGGAAAGTAGAGGGCACGTGGTTACTCATGAGAGCCCGGTATGAATTTCACGTTGGTGACAGTCGGCTGCACGAAACTAGCTATAAATAAGACAAATGATTAGTGTATTTTGCACATCTTATGACTGCAAGTGCGTGCCCTGCAATTTACTAAAATATCCCGATTACATGAAGCCAAGTGCGAATGAAACAGTTACAGCTACGATAGGGGCGGAAAGCCCGACAAAAGCATATCTAGAGCAGACGACAACGGCAAGAGCTCACCTGCGAAAGGCCAGAGGGAAGCGGTGTAGTCTTGGTAAGACACCCACGGTACAACCCACGCTGTCACAATGTGCCACGGAGCAAGGTTTCTTCACATGCCGCAATCTCATCTTGAAATGCAGAGCTAAGCGCTTGAAAGGATGAGGCGAAGCCTCTGGAAAAGGTTTCGCACTGGCAGTACACCGAAGGAAACGCTGCAGGGGTGCAGCGGGGTGCGGATCTTGCCAAACGGTGACAGAGAAGCGACGGGCAAGGACGACAAAAACTTCTTAAAGGGGCCATTTTGAGACCGGCGAGCTTAATTTGCACGCTTTGCAAGGCGCGCCATAGCAGGCAGCTGGAGATAAGAAATCGCTTCGTAAGCTGCCGCACCCACTGTGGCCGGGTACCGAAACAAGGCCTGCAAAGTCGCGCTGCAAATGCACCGCATACTCATCAACAGAGGGCGCAACAAGAGCGTTGCAAAAAATTACAAAATTCGGCGTAATGTTTTCCTGAAATTGTTTACCTATTTTATAAAACGTGGCATTAAAATATTCATTTCTTTTTGTTGTTTTATAGCATTTTTATCTGTGCTTTTGAATTTCATTATATAAGTGTTTCGGCCCCCCAAAGTGGCTGTGCTGCAGTCGCGCTAAACCGTTTTTGGGCCCAGTCTTCGCCACCGTTCTACATCCACCTTGGTCCAACTGCGATGTGCCTTGGCTGTCGCTACGCGAATCGGCGCTTTTTCGTTGGCGCCACCTTAGCGCTAGGATCTTCTCCCGGCCGGCGCTATCGCACCGCGTGTGTGTTGCGAGCGCCAGGCATGACTGGCGCATGATGAGATTTCCATGTCATTATGCCCAGCAACTACAATAGGGCACGCTTTCATGCGGTCACAACGACAGCGGCAGAACTGAAGCGTTAAGTGCCAGCCCGATCGTCGCTGCTTCCTAGGTCTCCATTGAAAGAATAAAAGTTTAAATAAAAACGATCATTGGAAGTGGTGCTCCACATGCGCGTGCTATTCTCTTACGGCGTAGCAGCTGAGCTACCGGCTTGAGCAGCTTGAGTCTTTTGATCTTGAGAAGAAAATCATGCCGCGAGCGTCGGAAACCGGCAGGATCGGAGTGATCGCTTTGTAGCGCCAAGAAATTCCCCGCAGAAGAATTGTGGGGAATACCCGAAGAGCGCTTTCGACAGTGAACAGAGTTTTGAAAGCGTACAAAACTGAAAGACTATCGGACCTCTCTCACTTTTCGAGGCGAAGTTCTGCGACCGCGGAAGACGACCTACTGATTATTGCAGCCGCCGTAGACAACCCTTTTTTAACAGCCGAGCAGATCAGAAACGAGCTTGGGCTAAGCGTTGATATTGAAGTGGTTCGACAGCGCCTCCACGAAGCGGGCCTTCAATTTAGGACTGCCCAAAGAAAGCCTTTGCTTTCGGATCACCACAAAGCCGGCCGTCTAAATTTTAGACAATCGCATAAGGATTGCACTGTGGGGGATTGTTACCAGGTGATGTTCACACATGAGAGCACTACGACGAGTCGCTGTAGAGTGAAAGTGTGGCGCCAAGACAATCAGTGGTAAGCCTTTGCAGCCTAGTATTCTAGAATTGCGATGATCTATATAAAGATGTGGTCCCAAGTTCGTTCCGTTAGTTCTGCTGTGGTAAGAGTAATATCAATATATAACGAGTATAACCCGACGACGAATGTTACATGAGGGTTCGATCTCCGAGTTTTTAAAGGATATAATATATCAAATCCGCGTTTTAAATCTATGTTCTCGGCTAGCTTAGCTTTTGGCTGCTGCATGCTGTGATTTAAGGGCTCGAGGTGCATTTTAAGGGAACAAAAAACAAAACACGCTACAGTCACAACGCGGTCTCTGTTTTAGTGCCAGGTGCCCACTTAGCTAAAATATACAAGGGCTTAGGTACAGCAGCGATTGGGCTAAGCCAATTATACAACTCTGAAGTGCGTAAACACACTCTTGATTCTTTTTTTTTTTACTTTATGCAGCTTTGATCCCAACTGCTTCAAGCGAACAAGCCTCAGCGGGCGCTGCTTCGTGAATGTGTGGGGAGGAATCAAAGCCGATGGGTTAGGCCCCCTTAGACGACTATATGAACGGTTCACTGCAGCAGAATACAGTAATGTAATTCAGCAGGTTGTCCTGCATTATGTTTCGGATGAACCATTCGTGAATGGGCTGTTTTATTATCAGCATGACTGTGCGATTGAATGAAAGAAAAACTTTATTGAACTGCAAAGGAAGACCTGCGAATCGGGTGCGGCCCTTTTTCCAATTCCTCAATGGCGTGGGCCGTCTTGCTAGCCCAGTTGCCAGAGCTACCGCAAACATCTGCGCGGGCCGCCGCTAATTCGCGATAGGGGAGAGGCACCTGAGCTTTCTTGCTTCACCAGTCCGCGGGCGGACAGCGCACCTCTCCATGTGCTGACGCATGAACATGTGGTGCGCGCGCCGCGGGCGAACGGACCGTCGTGTGAATCGGCCTTTGGGGGGCAGCACCCTCACCTTACCTTAATAGAATGTAGCGGAGGGCGAATAACCTAATCTCCTCTATCGCTAACTACTTCAGTCAGCAGAGCAGGAAGTGAAAACGGGGTCTCTGAACGAGGGGTTTTTGGTTGGAAAACATATTCTTGTAATTCAGCTCTCCTGCAACTTTCAAGTTCACTCCACGCTCGGATCGAAAAAGCGTGCACCCATCGACCCACGGAGAGGGGTGAAATTGTCGCGGTGACACCGTTATTTCCGCCGCAGCAATGCCTGCATGGTTGGGGCGGGTTTTTCAGCTTGCGGCTGCTGTCTCTGTCAAAGAAGGCGAGGGGGCGCTTGCATTGCCGGTAGCGCCTTGGGGTGCGACGGGCCGCACCTCCGTCGTCCCCTTCATTGTGCACAGCCACCGGGCCCACTAGCCCGGCGCGGTTACACGCTCTTGTGCCCACTGGTTGTAATTGCTCGAAGGAGGAGCATGCTTCCTTGCCGTAAATAGCGGGGAAAGGATGCCGCCGCGACGTCCCAGGAGTCGGCATCGCCGAGCTGGCGCATCATTGTTTCCGTGTCTGTCTTGACAGCACAGAGGGTGACGCATCCAATTCTTCAAATCTCCAGCGGCCCCCGAGCCCCCGCGGCAGCTCGAGCAAGATGCACGTCAGGGCACGGAAGAAGGCAAGGAGACCGTGCGCGCTGTCGAGCTCGAAAAGCAGAAGTGGCTGAAGGCGGCGGCACGTCAAGTAGCCAAGAGACCTGGGCCCGTTTGTTCGTACAAAGAGCACACAAATAAGTTGAAGATTAAGCAGAGTCTCGTCTGGCTCCAATGCATCTAGGCCCACTGCCGACTCTTTTCGTTCCCAATGGGGTGGAAATCTAACAGGGAAGCCGACAAAGGACATGACTGCACAAGGTGCTAGAAGAAACAATAGCGAGAAAAAAACTGAACTAAACAAAGCAAAATCATCAGAAGTTCAAGAAGAAACCACGCACGTGTTGACTGCTCAAGGGCCTGCCGTTAAAAAAAAATAATAATAAACGTCGCCTAGGCGAAGCGGCCTTAGGAAGCATCGAAGGCGTGGAGGGCAGAAACACTTGTGAGCACAGCGGAGCGAGGCCGCAAAGGCACCCGCGCCAAGCAATGCGCAATGACGGTCGAGAAGCGAGGGACGAACACAGGCCGCGGAAAGGCCGCGGCCAAGCTATATAGTCTTGTTGCACACCCACCAGCGAAGGGAAAGGAAGAGGGTGGATAAGGCGAAAAAAAAGGTTCAAACAAACAAACAAACAAACAAAACTAACGGGTCGAGGTAGGGCAAAGAAAAACACAGTGAGGAGCCTCCGCCACAACCCCTCCCCCGCCCTATGAAATAGCCCGGGTATCAAAATGCAAGAAAAGAAATCTTTTCAAAGCGTGGCCCTGACGTATATATGTGACGTACTCTACCAGACTCCACGCCTCCAGCTAACATCGGAGGAAGAGGGGGAATTTGGCTTGCGGAGACTAATCGACGAGGCAGGAGAGAAATCTTCGAGAGGAAAACAAGGCGAGGAGCAATGCGAAGTAGCTTGATTACGATGGCTCTAAGTACACTATTACACAGTATTTTAAGAAATGCTTGTTTGCGGCCGCGCGTTCCGGGCACGATTCCTCACAACCACAGTGGTACAAAATGTTTTCGACCAACGGTTGGTCGACCGGGAGAAAAATTGCCAATTTCCGAAGAACAGCCGGTGGCTGAGTGGTTACGACATTCGGCTGCTGACCCGAAAGACGCGGGTTCGGTCCCGGCCGCGGTGGCTGAATTTCGATGGAGGCGAATTTCTAGAGGCCCGTGTACTGTGCGATGTCAGTGCACGTTAAAGAACCCCAGGTGGGCGAAATTTCCGGAGCCCTAGACTACGGTGTCCCTCATAGCCCTTTGGGACGTTAAACACTGATAAATCAAACCAAACCGAAGCAAAGCACTGCGTCGTAACGCAAACACGCCACATGTGAAGCGCCAGAGGAGAAAAGCTGCCCGCTGACCAGGAGCGCCACTTAGTGCTCTACCAGGGACTACCATGACCGCTGTTAGTTTCCAGCAGTGAACGCAGCCAGATACCAGGTGTTACTATCAATATTGCCGCCAAAGCCCACTTCATTGTTTCCGCACCGTCATATTCGCAGCATCACCGAATGCGCTTTAGTTCATGAATTCCGCGCTTGAGAGCGCTGCTTTCGCGGCGCGCAAGAGCATGGTCACGCGGAATTTTGTCATATTTGTCGCGTTTCCTAAACGCGGAAAAGCTCATCTAAAGCACACATCAAAGCAAAACGGATGAATTAGACGTTTTTTGGCGCAATCTACATTTCGGCACCGGAAGTAAAAGCAAAAAGACACCGCAAGGCTGAAAACATTATGTACCGTTGGCCGCAAACGTTTACTGGAAGCGTGAGCTCTGAACCCAATTACTTTATCTATGCCTCGCCACCCAATCATCTGGTACTCATACCAGCCGATGGGAGATGAGTATCCTCACGTACTTGTGGGCACTGCAGATGATTGGCTTGCGCAACGACACCGATACAGTTTTTTTCCCACACATCCACATTCCGTATTCTTTTGTTGCTGACTGACACAATATACCATACCATGTCGGGGGTCACGCTCAGCCGAAAACAGACAGCTGCATTCTGGGGCGCATCTGGTGGCGATTATGTCATTGTGACGAGAGTGCTTGGTGCTGACTACGCGGACGATCAGAGGTAACCACGGCAATGCGAACAAGTTGGTCTCCCTCGCACAAACAGCCTATTATTTCATCCTCCAGGCAACAATGCAGCCAGGACACCCATTTCGCTTCATTCTGACGCGGCGTTTGCATGAACGCGGCGTAAATTTCTGGGCATATTTAACTTCCTGTAGCGTAAAACCGAACTTTTGAAGCAATGTGAAGCGTTTTTCTAGTGGTTTAAATTGTTCACCGTGAATATGGCGACATCGAGTGATACACTTGCCTCTCAGTCCACCATTTACCATGTCGAAAAGGAAGTCAGTTGAAATTTTGTGCTCTCAACGCTGAGAAGCGTGTGTTCTCATAAACATTAAGAATTACTATGTACCGGTGTACGAAATGTCTCCGAGTACCGACTTAGAACGAAGCTTCGGCAGCTTCTTGAGAGATGCACATGTCATTCAAGCCGGGTGTCGGAGTAATTTCGCACCAGGACGTCAACGAACATCTCTTGGAGCCTGGCAAGTCATGTGCGTATGCGCGGGGAACAAGATAAGTCCTGCCAAGCCCAACTGGATCTAACGACAGTGATCTTTTCGCATCACGACCAGAAGACTAGGGAAATCATCGACGCCTATAATATTGCTAAGACAAAGGGCTGTGTCAGTGAGCGTTCAGTTTTGCTGTCGGAGAAGGAACGTGCGTTTTTAGATAGTAACGGCTAATCTCTTTTTCTGTCTTGTTATTTTATAGTTCTTTGTGTTTTATGTGACCCCTATTCATTCCTAGCGTTGCAATAAACGTTTATTGTTGCTAGTAAACGCTTCTCGTGTGTGTTCTTTTCCTTTCGTCTCCGTCTTGCCGCGCTTTGGAACCCATCATGAATGTTTACCAACTTGCCTAACTTTTTGCCCTCCTTCATTCTATATCCCCACCGTCCCCTGCAGCAGTTCACTTTTCAGGTACTTTTTCTTGCTGCCGACATATGCCGACATCACTGAAATAACAATGTTCTTCCGTCATGGATGGTCGGCATATTTTACCAAATAAGGATGAAGGTGAGGTGAGGGAAGGAAAGCAAGAATAAAGGAGTCCTGAAATGTGGCGCAGTCGTTCACTCAAGTTGTTTAAAGCGTTCAAAAGGCGAGCTCTGTCGTGCATTTATGACAGTCACCGTTGCTTTCCGGCCCCGGTATAGTGTTTAAAGTCACGAGAAGTTAAACACGATCTACGAAAATGTGCATGCGCGATGAGGTCACGTTTCGAGCCCTAGGCCACTGGTAAATGACATAAGGGCACTCCCCGGTGCGCCGTCTGAGCGCTCTGGACAGGTGTGCGGACGACTGTACATTTGCGTAGCGCAAGTGAGCTTCAATGCGCCGTACAGTGGCGATCAATATGAAGGTGATCGCTCGAGCGGCGACCGAGGCAAGGAGCAGCGCCACGTTACGTCATCACGTTCCGTGGCGAGGGGAACATCAGAGTAGCTTCCCTCTCTCTATTGGCTGTTGCTTGAGCTGCTGTCACTCCCTTCTAGCAAGTCGGAAATTCCGTTTTTTTTTTTTTTACGCGTCAGCAGGCAGATACGCACGTGTCGTAATCTTGTGTATACTGTTCGACCTGACGGTGTGGTAAAAATGTGCCACGCGAAGACGCTCTCTTAAAGATTCGTCACCTTTCGTGAGATAACCTTCAAACTCATTCATTATCCGCCACGATATGATGCAACGACACGGCCACATGATTTCTATGAAAGCGAACAAGCACAGAAAAAAGTTGGCGAGGTAGTCATAGGGGTGACGGTTATAGCCCGGAAGAGCCTACGAGGGAAAGAAGGCAACGCAGTCTTTATCGTCGCAGTTCCGATATCGGCCGCTATGCGGCTTGGAAGTCCCGCCGGTCGATGCTCGCGCGATCACCTTCATATTGATCGCGACTGTACGTGTTTCCGCCGACTGTGGGTGCGGAGACCACCTGCAGGGTACGAGCACCGAGCCGAAATGTTCTTTGGCTCCTTCCACGTCCGAAGGCTCCTACTCCGAGGCAGAAGCAGTAACAGCACGGGCATCTACCACGCAAGACATCCATAGTACACAACTCAGCTACGAAGCGTGCGGCGTCTACCGCTGCCCAACAGCGAGTACCAGCAGTCGGGTGCGCGGGACTAGAGTGTGACCAGTTCCGCAAATCCGAGCCGCGACGAGACACTCGAACAAAGCAGGCGAATGTGCGTCGGCAGTAACTCGTGCAATAACGCGAAATATTCGCTCACCTACCTTGCCGTTTGTCGTCTCGATCCACTGTATCCGTTCTCGCACCTGGTGTCTCTTTGTCTCTACCGAAGTACACACCGCACTCAAACCAAAACCAGGGAAAAAGGAGCGAAAGACGCCGCACAGACGAAACAAACCTCGCAACTACGTCGCACCGCAAGGCCCAATGCAGCAGGCGGGAGTGGAGCGGAAAGGGAAGGGGAGAACGGTAGTTTGGAGGGGAGACGAGTGGCGCCGAGAGATTCTCCGCTCACTCCGAGCAGGCGGCGGGAGGAGTCGAAGGAGGAACTGACGATAGTTGCAACGTAAAAACAGCGCGAAGACTGCATGTCGCCTATCCATTGTTGGGACTGGTGTAGCGACGACATCCGCATGTCTGGCTTGGTGTGGTTCCTAGATATAATGAATTTTCTTGAAGTTTTCAAAGCACACAAATAAAAAACGTTAAAACAGAACGCACAATTTCATTAGGCACATGTATTTCGCAATTCAGAAATAAGAAAATGGTGGCATTTCTACACAAAATGAAAGTGATCGTAAAGGATTTCCAGGAAAAGATGGTGACATGCTGCATACAATACAATCGACGCAAAAAACTGCTTCAGTCTGTGTCACAGAAGTGGCAGCATCTTGTTTTTGACTCAGGTTTGTATATAACTGATGCGTTCCCGTTTCTTTAAACACAGTGTGTACATGTAGCCTCTATGTGTCTGTGGAAGAGCACGAATACGTATACGTGCACGCTGTTTCAGTTAGTTAGACAACCCCCTCGCGTTGCGCAAGCGGAGAAGTACATGCTGCTTGTTTCGTCTATCTCTGACTTTTTCCCAGCTGAAGGTCGCCCCTAATACTGCCAAGTCTTAAGCTGCTTTTGTGCATTCGTAAATTTTTCTCGTCTGCTGGGTGATCGCTAGCAAGACAGAAGTGTTGGGCGTGCGTGTCACTTTTTTCGTTGTGTCTCACTTTTTTCTGTTCCAAGGTCACCGAATCCGGAGTCGAAGCCTAGGACTTCTTTTAGTTATCCGTTAATTTCATTCATAAAAGGAGCCATTCATAAAAGGAGCGCACGAGGCCGAATCAGGAGCGAAAAAAAAAAAGACGACTATACGCTGCTACATACCGCTACTACCTATTGTGCAGTACATAGCCGTGCGAGCGGACAACGCTTACCGTCAGTCCGTGTGTTACACGCCGCCTTGGTGCTACTGTTGAACTTCGCTACAAGTAGCGCTGTGTCCTTGGACCACAATTGGAATAAAGCATTTGAGTCAAGGCTGCTGTGCTCGGTGGTTGTCACTTCCTCGCGGTCCGTCTAAGACAGTCGTTAAAAGTGACTCCGGCTGATTACTTAATTATTGCAACCAATGAGACCTCGAGCATTTTCATGAGCGCATATCGAGCATGGAGTGTACCACAATTTTATATGTGAGGCTGACATAACTGTGAACTTCGTGCAGCTTGAACGCGTTGCCATGCGCGCGTTATAACAATTGTATCGCGGAATCCTTGGAAACGATTGCATGCATGCCAGCTTGTGAAGGCTGCTTGGTGCATGGTACTGCTTACATGATTAGGTAACACTTGTGTGTTTATTTCTGTCGCCTTCCTGTGTTTAGCAAACCAGCAGAAAATATTTTAGGTTTCCTAAGTACCTGTAACAGGTTGTAAACCAATGCGTACGACGGGTAAGTGAGCGTTTTAGACCGGCGTCTGCATGCATGTACGCAATACTACAACGACCTGTGCTGCCACAGGAGCATTAAACCTTGAAGTTTTAGATAACAATAAAAACATTAAGCAAATCCTTCAGCGGTCAAGGACAAGCATTCAGGCGATGCACCCGCTGCTTCGAACAGGCGAAAAGCTCAGCGGCTTTCCGCGACATGAAGCCCGATCACGTTTTCACACCTAAAGTGATCAAATGAGGGTTCTCACAGTTCCTTCCAAGCTTTGGAAGAACCCCACTGTCGTCTTCCCACTCCTTTATAACCGTATAAGCTGAAACACTGTCTGTCGGAACTGAAACATCAGACGAGCGCAGCCTTCGCGACGAGGCGCGCACCGAGGGGTCAGGAGGCGTGCAATGGCGGCGTGATCACTTGATGCAGCCGCCATAATACGGCGCTGTAAAGCGTCTATATGTTCGTTCATGTACTGAACTTTCTCTTGAACTGTCGCTAATTGGACTCGCCTTCATTCGGATTGTGTAGAGAAGTTTTTGTTTCAATGTATAACTTAATTTACTGTATTCATTGCGATGTGTTTTCCCGTAATTGTTTTGTAGGATGTAGGACGCCTCTGTAAAAGCTATCGTATTCTTTGTATCGAACCTATAAACGTTGTTTTGTTGTTGTTACCTGTTAACATGTCTCATTCACTACGATTGTTTATCGGCTACGCGGAGCATCGAACGGCCAACCCCTCATTGTGATCACTCGGTGATGACCTCGCGTAATCACCGAACCGGGGACCGTCTGACTTTTCTGAATGCAATACTTGGTTGCGCTCTTTTTCTAAGTTGAGGATCGAGTGCACGCACCGTAAAAAGCAATTTTGCGGGATGTGAATTAGCAGGGAAAAATATTTCTGTGCGGCTAGGCAGAGCAAATCAATCAAAGACATAGAAGCGTGAGGAAATATGCGTGCTGCATCGGCTGGAGAAAACACCAGCGCGCAGGCTAGCGAGGTAATGCACAAAGAGAGATTAAACTTTTATCGGAAAAAGGAAACCGGAGCGGATTGTGGTTGGAGTCCTGAGTCCACAACTCCAGTAGCTCCCGCCGACGATTTGGCAATGGTGACTAGCTCCTCGTGGTCTCCCAGGGTGCCGCTGACCACGCGCGACCTCTCACTTGTCCAGCGCCGCTTTGGGCGGCTTTAAGTGGCTGGTTTTAGCTGTGTATGGATGTCCACGTAAAATGTGTGTGCGTGTGCGTTTGCGTGCGCGTGCGCGTGCGCGTGCGTGCGTGCGTGCGTGCGTGCGTGCGTGTGCGTGTGCGTGTGTGTGTGTGTGTGTGTGTGTGTGTGTGTGTGTGTGTGTGTGTGTGTGTGTGTGTGAATGTCACCACACAAGGGACATGTATCTGAGTATAGTGTTGGGTGAATGCGGCGTATAAAATCTTTTTCTGTGAATCTGCACCCCGCATAATTTTGTCCATGACTGTTCGCATGTTTTGCACGCGTGTTGCAGCTAGCATGTTATGCAGCTTCGAATGCTCATCACCGAACTGACGCCAATTTTTTTTTCACATGACTCAGTCGGTGGGATAATTTGTAGTAGCCGCGACATGCGACTGAGGTCAGCATTTCGTTGCTATAAAGGCCATACCACCATGTGAAAGGTGAAAGTACAAAGGAGACTCCCAAACGGCTCCTTTGGGCCGCATTTTAGAGTGTGTAGTGAGGTGATACTGTGCAGAAAATTTATTTAGAAAATTTCGGCGCTTTTTTTATTCTTCGCAGCAATGAAAAAAATGAAAAAAATGTTTCTTTCCGAATTTTCACGTTTTTTTTTTCCGGACACTCATATCTGTAGTCGTGCCCGAGGAAACGGAGGTGCGAAGCTGCGGGAGAAGGATGATCGGTTCATGTACAAAAGGTTACATCTTGTGAATTGAGGATAATAGAGAGCTGACATACTTTAATGGTGATCTGTATAAATAGAGCGCATGTTTCCTAGGTCACCCCACATTGTCCCCATGTTTCAACGTCGCGTGACGTAGCCATAAGGTCAAAGGGCAGCTTAATGCGGGTTTGTTAGCAGCGGCGTAAGCGTCTGTTCTTCGAAAGTGGCATCCGAACTCCTGAGAAATGCCGCGGCGCCGGTCGCGTAGTCACCAGTTACCAGTAGATCTGATTTGGACATAATTTTGCTTTGGCTTTCAAATGCCGACATTAAACAGAAAGATAGCAATTAAAGGGAAACTGAAGAGGTTTTAGAATTGGATAAGTTTAAACGAGCCGAATTTATGAAACTTGCAGGTAAAGCGTGCGAAATCTTTTTGCGCTAGGATTTGAAATCGTGGCGTAATTGTCGACTAAAGGGGCATCGTCGTTCAGGCTCCTCTGCAGCGCACAGCGACAGGCAGAGGCTCCAGTGGTGACGTCAAGTTTGGCGACACTAAGTTTCCAGCGAAGAAGCGGTTGTTTCAAGGAACAAAAAGAAAGCCGTCGAAGGTGAAGAGCAAGAAGCATTGCTTGACGGCATCGGAAGACGCACGGCAGCATGTAGACGAAGGGAGTGGACATCTGAAATTTCGGCAGCTATGACGTCACCACGAGTTTTCTCGCACTTCTTCAGCGCAATGAGGAGAAGCCTAAACATCGTCGCGGTTTTAAACGGTGATTATGTCGCCATTTTAAATGCTAGCGCAAAACTACTTTGCACGCTTTACCAAGAAGCTTCATAGATTTGAACTCTCGAATAACCTCGAATTCTCAAAAAAAACTTTCATCTTCCATTTAACGGTGAAGAAAAATCTAGGTAGCATAATAAACGATACTCGAGAAAATAATTTATACGAATGTCATTATACTAGAGAAACAATGCAGACGTATGGGCAGTAAAACTAGCGCCCGCGATAAGCCTGATAGTTTTTTTTTTTTGAAGAATTAAAATTTTCTGAGGATTTGGTTTCGGATGTAGTGGCGCAAACTAAGTGGCATTCAATTTAACAGTTATGAGCGAAGAAACAGATATACCAAGAGCAGTGCTTGCAGAAGGAAATGCTACCGCCGTTAAAAATACAACGGGAGTGGTCACGGCACTTCTAAAGAAACACACAAGTGAGAGTTTGTTGGAGTGTTGCGCTGAGCTGATCGACACGGTGAGTCATCACGTGGTCTCCGTGTTGACCGCAGCCATTGAAAAACCGCTGAACAGTCGCGGTAGCCGGAACATGACACTTGTATGCGACAGCGTAGGGGCCCCTTTCTGCAGAAAAGCCGGCATCGGCGTTACGGAAAATTGAGGATTTTAAGGCGAAAGACTTCAATGGCTTGTTCTCCCGTCCGTCCGTCCGGCGTTACATGCAGCGCCTGGGGTGGCTCATCGACGAGCGCAGCTGCCAAAAGGTGACGTCATGTTCGTCGACAGGTGGAGCTGTCGGCGCGGCGGCGTCGAGCGCTGCTCTGTCGTCAGTCATAAAGCCCCTCGATAATTTGAAAGTAGCGACACTCTCCTCCACTCCGGCGTTTTCCTCCTCGAATATCCTCGCCCGCCGGCTGCGCGCGCTGCACACGGCACGCTTTTTTGGCCATCGCACGCTCGCCGTCCGGGCAGTTGGCTGACACATGCGCGCTCTTAAGTTCGCGCTTTTTCCGCGTTCTGTAATTGAATAAAAACACGAGAAAGACATGCGACACGCGTGACTACCACGAGCCACATAGCGTCTCGTACGCGCTATGAAAGTGCCAATTACGAGCGCTTGCGGCACGAACAAAACCACTTGCTGCATACATCTTCCATTCTTTTTTACTTTTCAATACCGTCTGTCTCAACACGGCATACTATATGAAGCATAATATTTACAATATATTTGAACATTCCTGAATATTTTCTGCATACTAATAAATGTAGATTCACTTCGAACTAATTATCGCGGAAGTACAGTTTATGAAGTTGCTCACGAGTGCAGTTTCAGAAGTGGGATGGTTGCTGGGAACAAGCTGGGGCATTTGCTTCGATGGCCGTCCTGAAATTTTTCATTAAGGTTCAGTCTGAGTTGGCACCGCGCAGTGCACATGCAACGGCTTAATCGTTTTTGTAGTTGACAATTTTCGCGGCGGCTTGAAAACGAATATGAACTTTTTTCTATTAAGCATGAAACGACTTCAGCTCCCGCTGTCGGCGACCTTGAGCTGATGTCGAGCTGAAGCCGAGAGCCAAAGATCCACGCTCCCATTTTCCGTCATCCAAGGAAAGTGTCCGCACCCCAAAATTTGGCCCTCTCAACCACCGAAATTTGACCTTGTCCGAATTTCATCAAAATTCGTGTCAAGCCTAATTTTAATATGACCAATTCAATGGTGAGCTCCAAAATTAGGTGGGCTATCTCCAAAATTTGTCTCTCTGGAACCCATAAATTTGACGTCGTCCACATCTGACCAACATTGGGTCCAACCTAATTTGACTATGGGAAACTGAGTGTTGGCTTCCAAATTTAGGTAGACCACCCCAAAGTTTGGCACACTTGGGCATTTTCCACCCACATTCTATTCCTTTTTAAATCCGCTTAAAGAGATGTTACGTTAGGAAAGAAAAAAACTGATAGCAACGACTGTGACAAAACCCAAGAGAAAGTAGGGTCTTAGCAATTTGGTCAGCCACAGTCAAGGCTATCCTAAAGCAAGTGCCTGAATAATATAAGTCTTGAGTATAAATACAGTCACAATATGACACAGTTTTTCAGATGCAATGTTTAATACAGATGAGCCGTGTAGTTTTACGCGAAAATACACATAAAAACCAAGAATAAACCAGCTGTGGACATCTGTCTCCCGTTGGGTGCAGTCCTCAAAACAAAAGACAGAAAACAAAAACATACTTAGGGAAATGAAACAGCTCAGATGTAGGCCTATAGCTTTTGAGCGGATGATGTATTCAACAAAAGGCTACGCGACCAAGCAAATGGTCACAAACTGTAGCAATGAATATACAAAAATGGCATGCATTGGATATTTACAATACCTGAGTACATTCAGGCAACAATGGAAAGCACTGAAGTTATTAAAAAATAAATTATTTATGTAAAAGCAATATGAGGTCTTTTCGAGAATGTGGCATTGATAATCTCACCTGGTAGAAGCGTACCGGTTCAGCAAAACAACAAATAAGCGTACATCGTTAGACAAGTTGCATTCATAAAAAAAATCTAGATAAAACCTCGCTCGGGACATGCGCCGCATTACTGCGATGTGCACCATTGCCAGAGGTTCGAAAAATTTACCGCACCGCGGATACCGCTGCACGCATACCAACACTTTTGCTTCCACACTTGCTAACACATGCAAACACATTGTATGCATCAGCCGTCGCTATTATAGCACGTTGAGCGGAACCATGAAGTGACAACAATAACACGCGTAACGACGCAAAATGATCAGTGAATCAAGTGAGGTTGTTGGCTTTGTGTGCGCATGCAGTTTCAGTATACACAGTCGCTTGGAAGAAATGCACAGTTGCTCGCAGAGGTTGGCAGTTCGTCGGGTAAAGTTCTTGCGGCCGATGTTGTGCAACCGCTTTTTTCTTCTCATGCTGTCTTTCTTGCAGCTCGGAATCGTGAAAAGAACAAAGGCTTTTTCACGCCGGCTTGTGCACTGAAATGCGCAGCAACTCGGCATAGTGCTACACAAAAAGAGCGCGAATAACGCGAACTGCAAGCTCGCAATGCCAGGGAGCTCGGTCGTAGCAGCGGCGGCTGGCCAAAAAATGGCGCCGACGAAAAATGAAAACACAAAAAGAGCGAACTTTCCGCGCGCTGTTCCCGGAGGCCGCCCGCGGAGCCAATCACCGTTGAGAAAAGCGCCGATGGGAGAGGTGAGAGAGGAGGATCGGCGAGGGTGTGCGGCGCGGCGGCATAGTTCACAGAAAGACGCTACTTTCAAATTATCGAGGGGCTTTAGTCAGTCAGTGTACCGCAGCTAGTGGAGGAGGACGGCTCCCAAGTGGTGCAGCCGTAACAAACATAGGGAGTCCTTGGCAGTCGAAGTAGCGCGACAAAGGCTTTCGCCTAGCGCACTTAAGGCTGCCAAAGTGCCCCCATAGGATTTTTCGCTACCCTTATGCATGGTTTCGCGTCAGTTTTCTTGCATGCTGTGAAGCAACTACTTGAGCAAGTGAAGGCCCTGAACGGGCTATGACAATGAACGAACAGCATTATCTGTCACTCACAGCAGATGGAGCTGCCCGTTCTGCGGAGCCGTACAAGGTGTCGGGGCAATGAGTGAGAGCGCACAACTGCACGCTCTGCTTCATCCTACGGCGCCACCCTTTCGCCAAGCACCTGTATTCTGCAGTTCGTTAATTTTCTACTTTGACTGAGAGTTAACTCCTATTCAATAGCTTGCAAGCTGTGGTGCGCATGCAAAAATACGGACCTTTTCCTGTTAGTGGTTTTTGAGGAAAGGTAATGGAACATTAACTGTCTCACTGCTCGGTGGACGCCGAGTTACAGAAGGGGGTAAGGTGGGAGTAGAAGAAGAGAAAAAGAGGTGCCGTAGTGGAGGTCTCCAGAATGATGTCGAACATCGGGATATCTTGAACGTGCGCTGACATCCCACAGCACACGGGCGCCTTTTGCGTTTCGTCTCCATCGAAACTCGGCCTCCGCGGCCGGGTTCGAACCCGTGTACTCCGGCTCAGTAGCCGAGCACTCTAACCACTGAGTGACCGCGGTGGACACATTTTTCGGTTAAAACTGAATTTGCGAAAGACATGCGGAGAAGTAGACACTGTCCCAGCTGGAATCAATTCAGGTGGAGAACGACTGAAATTAAATCTTCCTTCCTCTTAAATATATAATCATTTTGATCGCTTCAGTTCATCAAAGAGGTCTTTGCGTGTCTTGTCAAAGCCTCCTAGCCTACTCAAGGCCTCTCCGCTTGCTCTGTGACGTCATGCTAGTTGCCCGTCCTGTGCTCGCGGCTGCGAGAGTTCGCCGGCAGTTTTCAGCGCATTATTTTACTATCCTAAGTACAATGGCTCTAGTAAAGAGCCAATCAACATAAATTAGCGACTAAAGAACAGCTCTTTAACCACTTGCTTAATTTCGCTATATATCTTGTTTTAATTTAAAATTTGTGCTTTCTTTCGTGGCCCTCGCGATACACTTCGTGCTGCAGCTAAGTGCTTCGTTTTTATAATTTCACGATAAGCCTTGTGAGAAAGCATTGCACTACTATAGTTCCTGCTCTTCAGCTCATCGCAGTTAGTTTACATTTACACCAGAATATTATTTTGCAGACAGCATAGTAGTGAAATGCAGTAGGATGCATGAAATGCGGGATCTAGCCGTATCTCATGCATCCTGCTGCTTTTAAATAAACGTACGTTTTTTGCCATTTTCGAAAGCGGATGGCGTGTGAAACATCGAAGTAAACAAAATGAATGATTGGTTGGTTGGGTTATTGGGGTTTAACATCCCAAAACGACTGAGGCTATGAGAGACGCTGTAGTGAAGGGCTCCGGAAATTTCTACCACCTGGGGTTCTTTAACGAGCACTTACATCGCACAGCACACGGGCCTTTAGAATTTCGCCTTCATCGAAATTAGGCCGCCGCGGCCGGGATCGAACCCGCGTCTTTCGGGTCAGCAGCCGAGCGCCGTAACCACTGAGCCACCGCGGTGAGGTCGTGGAAAAAAGTAACATGCGGTCTATATGAACATTTTATTGCTCTGTGTGCTTTCCATTAAAGTATTCCAATTCATCTTTTTACCTTCCTGGCAGCTGCCTTCTTCTGACTGCTGTCCTAAATGGCGTCATTCTTCAATTTCAATGGTAGTGAGTGCACTCTCACCATGCCTATAGTCACAGATATTGTCACATCCGGATGGACTGTGACAGGAAATTTCACATATAGAGACGGCTTAGTTTCTAAACCAAGAAACATGATGAAGCTCGTTCTCAGTGACCGTGACTTCAAACGAAGACACTGAATTTATGCGTTTTTCTTCCTCGCTTATTTTCTCGACGTGCTCTGTTTCTTGCTGTGTACTCGCGACTTGAAGGTGTACAAGAAAGGTACGATGGACAATTGGGGAACAGCGAAGGCACTACGTCCTTTTGAAGTTGAACACCGTCGCGCTTGGGCTGTATGGTTCTTCCCGTTTGTTTATCATGATGTGAGAGCTTGGGATGAAGTCTAACTCATAGAAATGGAGCTCGCATAATTGCAATGCCATGCAGTTCTCTCCAAAACACTATTTAACAACTTTTAAATTTACACAACGTTTTTGTTTAGCGTTGGCTTTTATAGAACGTAAGATAACCTATAGAAAGGGGTTAAATTTCCGGTGCTTATGTTCGAACGCATGGTTGGCGCAAAATCCTTACCAGCAACTGTTATCATCCAAGTTTCCTGCGAGCTTCATCCTTCAGAAAACCATGCACCCTAACTTTTGGGCCAGCGCCGTATAATTTCCCCGGCACCCACATACACAGCATCGGCCTATGCTGCTGCGGTTACAAAATGCGTCTGCTTTTCTCCAGCACCACATCATGGTTTCAACGCGCACAAGCCAGTAGAAAATGGTTTGACGCCCTGCAGCTCGAAAACAGACAAGCCGGAGAAGAGAAATGTAAGCACGTTCGATGCCTAACCTAACCACAGCAAGAGAGAGTGGCAAGGCTCACCTACATTGCCACCCGGGTGCCATGCACCTCTGTTGCATCCGCCTTCGTTTCGCAGAACTCTCACCATCGTTCGTGGCAAAACCTTTCTCGGTGGGGTAACTACTGTGACGTAGGCCCCTGTGGAGAGGAGGAGCGAGCAGGCCTTGTCTAGTCTAGGTGGCTTTGGTCATGTACGGTAAATTATAAGTTTTTTTTTCTTTTTAGGCTGCCGGTACTGGTGTTTATTCAATATAAATATTGTGTTAGTATTGAATATCTTTTTTTTTTCTCTTGTACCTGTTCCCTGCTGAAACTTGAGTCTTTATATCCTATTCTATATCCGTTTTTACGCTGCGCTATTGGCTTCGTTCTAAAAGCCGCATCATCAAGCCACCGCCAAGCGAAAGGCGACTGCGGCTTTGTAAAGCTGTATCAGACGGCTTTTAATGCTACAGAATTAGATTTCACATCATGCGATTCCACGTTCTACGTTCGTCACAAAAGTCGCTGATTGGAAGAGAAGGCAACAGTGTCAAACATAAGGTGGAAGCGTCTGCGTAGGGAGCAGGCGGTGCGGCGGCGGCGGCTGCTAGAGAGTCGGTAAAAGTCATCTGCTGCTCCTTCTCCGCAGCGCTTTGCAATTCATGGCCCGAATAAGCAGACTGCACAGGTCCCAGATGTATTTTCCGCTCGTTTTATTTTTTTCGTGCACGTATTAGGCATTAAAAGGAAAAAAAAAACGCAGATTGTTCTCGACCACGGTGTAAGAATACACCGCGGTCTCGACCATGCAGACGGACGCTTTTGGTCGGCTGGCCCCTCCAGTGTCACCCCACCCCCCGCTAAACTTCTGTTGAGCGGCGTCTCGTTTCAGAAGTTCGGCTGCGCCATCCGAGTAATGCCGTTGTGAATGGTGAAGAGGGAAACCACCCCTATTGAAAGGACCTTTCCCATTATTTTATAAGTATTTATCTCTGCAACATCCCGTAGTGAGAGGGCAGCCGGGAGGATAGCAGATGTTAAAACCAAGAAAGGCTCCAAGAAACAGTTCCACTGCCTTGTCTGCACACGTTGTGGAGATGCACTCCTCTCTGTCGACTGCAATGGCGACTAGGTGGATGTCACCCACACCTGAGCCTGCATGGAAACAAAATTGCTAGCACGTAATACTACCGACCTAAAATTTTGGTTGTGTAATTTCAGGACTAATCAGACTATGCATACGGCAAGCTTGGCGCCATAGGTATAGCATCAGAGAGTATACTCGGTTGACCTTCAAGGTAACAGGGCAGCGAAGGCTCTCGGTCTGGCCTGATTTTTTGCTTTCGAGTATGTATTCCTAGCAAGTTGCTCGTTCTAGGAAATCGGGGCCCGCTTGCACGAAGCTATCAAAGCTTGCTGCAGGCACACCGGACCTTGGTGTTATCACGCCAAACTACGGCCAGCGCAGCAGGAACATACAACAACCAGCGGGCCGACCCGCCGCCTCGCACGGCTGCAGCGTGAGGAACCGGGGCGAGTATACCCGACCGAAGAGCTGTAGGAGAGTTCCGGGCAGATGAAATAGGCGCGGCAGAGCGCGCGCGTATATGGTAAAGGCGTGCTCGAGATGTCACCGCAAAGCCGGAGGCAGAGGCGCACGCACCTATACAACAGGTAGAGGCAGTACGGCAGAAAACACGCGAGCACATCGCGATGCGCGCCGATAGAGCCCGTGTGGTTGCTTTAATAACAGGAGGAAGGCCACATCTTGCGCAAGATGACGCGTTCGTGCTGCTTTTTGAATAGTAAGATTTAAAAAAAAGCCGATTTAATTCTATAGCGGAATACGCAACAATCTAGCCCTTTGGGGTGCATAGCTGTCAAAAAGACGCGCGAAAGCACGACAGCACATTGTTTACAAAAGCCACAAGCGCGCGATCGGCTCGCATAGCAAAGGGCTCGCGTCTTACCTTCACCTGATTGTACAAGCATACAATGCCACCTCGCGCGTTAGAAAGGAGCGAGCCCACAAAGAACGTACAGAAGAAAATTGGAGTGATGTTAACCCTTGTGTGGAGTGCTGACGAAAGCATGCGAGCACAGCGCGAGACGAATCCACGACGGGCCCGAGGCGAAACACGCACACCGGCCGCCGCAGTGTGCACCCCACGACGGCTCGAACGAGACTCTCCGCGTTTCTATGCACCACGTACCGAAAAGGAAATGTAAGCAAATATAGTAAACATGCAGTACGCCAACAGTAATCGGGCGCAAATGGTTTGAGACTGCAGCCGCTTCGATGAATCCAAGTCTTGCCGTCTTCTCATCAATGCGAAAAAAAACAAAATATCGAGACAATACGAATATTACACCATACTGGCATATTACACCATGATTAGACCAAAACTTGAATATGCATGCACTGTTTGGGATCCTCACACAAAGACTAACATTAATGCCCTTGAAAGAATTCAGCGCAAAGCAGTTCGGTTTATATTTTCTAAACATCGCACCACTGACTCACCATCTGCTGTGTTGCTTCAACATAATATACAGTCCCTTGAAACTCGGCGTAGAGTACTAAGGTTAAGATTTCTCTATCTATTGAAAAATAACAAACTGTCAATGGCTCCCGATTTGTATCTCCAACCGATAACGTCCAGGTCAACAAGAAGCAGGCGCATTGAATCGTGGCCTGCCAGCGTCACGGGACTACTGACGTCTATTTTCCCAATTTTAGTTTCTAAATCGGTCACTACGAAAACGCCAATCGGCCCGCGAATTTTAAAAAACACGGTTTTTAAAAATTCATAATAAATTTCCAGCTCTGTTCCGAAGACTCATACTTGGTGTGAATGATTCTTAGCATCATTTCTAAGTATTGAAAGATTTAGAAGCGATTTTTAATTCTTTGCATAGTCCCCTTAAAGCACCCAGTGCGGCATGGCAACAGCGCGCCGTCCATAGTGGAACCCTCTAATCCACATCATCTCTTGACCGTAACCATGTTGAACTGCTTCCAGCGGGCTCCAGCCTTGCCGGTGCATCGAGAGAACAGGCGGAACGAATTTTGTGGCGGCTGTTGGAAGTTGCATCGCCGCGGAAAGTCAAGTAAGAGCACGCAACCGAGGGCGCGAAAACGAAACTACGCCGCGAGACAGCGCGCTCGGGGGACTTGTGCGGTGCAGTTGTGCAGGCTGTTACCGGTACTAGTTTCTGCCGTCACTGCCCGCGTCTTTAAAGGAGGTGATTCGGGATCCTAATATACATGAATTGTGTAGCAATAAAGCGGTCGTCCTGGAACTGCTCAGGACCGCACGCTTTCTGGAGGCGTAACCGGAGCAGGAGGTGTAACCGGAACCCTCTTGCAGCTGTTTCGGTGGCAAGGGCATGCAGCTCTTCCAACAGCGATGATGTCACAGTTACGCAGCAGTTCTAGCCTGGCAGCGACGCAGATTCACCACCATAGCGGTGTTTACATGAGCACACCGGGCCGGGTCGAGTCGAGTTATCGGGTCGAAAACCGGTTAATGGGTTAATGTGAACTCGCGCCTAGTCCGGTCGGCAGTCGACGGGTCGGGTCCAGTCAACACCGCCGCATGGGGTAGGTTGACTCAACTCGACCATGCCCCGATGTGCTTGTGAACTCTCTGCGGGTTTACATGAGCCCTACAGAAGTCAGGTCGAGCAGGCTGTCAGGCTTATGTACACGCTAGGGGGTCAAGCTAAGCGATGGTCGAGTTGGGCTGGGCCAGCCCGACTGCAGAGGCTGGGTTGACTCGCATCCCCATCCGCAAATTACACTAATCCTTTTTCACGCCTGGGGAAAACATTTTCTAGCAGGAGAGACCAGAAGCGGGCGCTGGTTTACGACTCATGCTTACGCACCTCTCAGGGTGCGCCGCGAGAGTCGACTCGTTAGTATCGAGTTCATGTAAGCAGAACGTCATCGAGTTGGGTTGATCTTGCTCAATTTCACCCCGACTCGACCCTCAACGCCTGGCTAGTGTACAAGAGGCCACTGCAGTCAGGCTGACACAACCAGTTTGCAGCCCGACAAGCTCATGTAAACGCACCGTAAGAAACAGCACAAGGATCTCCGTGGCCCCCCCCCCCCCCTTCCCACACAAAGACACAGCGCACGAAAAAAATAGTAAAATACCACAAAATTACCCCGGTGAGCGCAATATACGGCGCGTGCGCAGCCGCAGTGATTCAAAACGTCTTCTTGCTTTTTTTCTTTCACGACCACGCGGAAACATAAGAGACGGGTTCTGTTGTAACCACCTTACAAAAATAGTTGACGAGTTTAAACTACGTAGCTATGTCCTTCGCACATAAGGCATAAGAGCCTGATGAGAACCACTTCAATACTAAACGACTAAAATTTGAATGATTTTACTTGCGAATTGCATGCCGTATTTACAATGAAATTAAAGTGACATAACTCTTATATTCTCGCACGAAAATGGTACCAAGATGTGCGAAAAACCTGTTCCCCCCTTCGTGTTCGACGCGGCCGGCCATCATCACCGTGCGCCAAGGCAGCACCGGCTGGGCGAGGAGGAAATCTCCCTCATGGGGGAAACGGAAGCAGCGACGGGAGCGCAACCTGGAAGGCTACGCGGAGCTCCGCAGAGCCGTTGAGACTGTCTTCGGGTTCCGGCCAGCGTCAGGCGCGGTTCCAGCCGCATGCTCTCGTCACCTTCCGCGGTAGGAGCGCAGAGCTCTATTGTGCCTTGCCAGTGGACTTCTGGCTCCAGGCAGCGAAGCGAGCGCAGCAACTCCTCACCTCCCCCAGCAAATGCTCGGGGATGGTTTTGCCCCAAAGAAGGCGGCGCGCACGGGAAAACCCGGGCGCCATTGTCGGCGCGTACAAACGTTCGTCGCCGATACCCCCGAAGTAGCGCACTTGCCGCAGATGGTAAGTCTGAAACCCTTCTCACGTTGCCTTCTATTTCCGAGGAATGCCTCGTTGATGTTGTGTAGCTAGCCGGCTTGCTCTGTGCATTAATTGCAAATGTAATAAATAGCATATGATTGTACACGCTTTCTCGTCCCTCCCTTCTTGCCTCGAGCACGAACCCCTCCACGGTTAGCGGGCTGGAACGCTGCATCCAGGAGTGGAAGTGCGGGGACGGAAGGTTGACCCCCATATTTCCACAGATCTTATCAAATTATTTCTTTGGGTAGAAATTACAGCAATAAAATAGCTTATTAGCCATTTCTAGTAATCTTTCTGAAACATTGTGCACACCCTCCACCGTTCTGCATTTAAGGTTCGAAATAAAGCAACAACATTGGTCAAATGTTAAGGGGAATCCCCTAAGGTGGAGTAAATTTGTAATAAGGGAGTAATTACTCCCTTGCCGTCCCGGTTAGCTCAGTTGGTAGAGCCACTGCTCCGGTGATGCGGTGGTCCCGGGTTCGAACACCGGACCAGGACGAATTTTTCTTTAACTACGAAGTTTCTGAGAAAGCTGTATAGCTTTCCTTTGTAGCCGCATGGCTGCGCTTGGGTGGATGTCAATGAGTAATTACTCCCTTATTACAAAGCAACAACGTATGCGCAAGTTTCGCTGAAACAACACTTTTTTACCAGAACCTCCAAACATTAGAAGCAAACACCATCTGCCGGCACTCTGACAGGAACATACAACAACAAGGTCGTGGAGACATTAGAACACTGCATAAACGTGCATCCTTCACCCATACATTCAACTGCCTCAAACCATAGAGCTCATGCTTATACTATGCTCGCTATGAAGGGCGCACCATCTAGTGGTAGTGGTGAGCGATAACAATAGATTTCGAAGAGTTTCGACGCCATTGGGTGACACTAAGTCAGACCAAAAGGTTTAACTGCAAGGTTATGTTAGTTGGTGTCAGTCCTTGGTGCATGAATAGCGAAAAAGAAATGATGGTCGATTTGCGCAGTTACGCCAAATGCCAGTAAGGTGCGCTAGCAGTTCGGCTTTCCCTTCGGTTCTGGTGTTCAAACACAGTGTTCACGGATTGCAGTTGTTCGGATAGTGACA